>NC_056727.1:64044487-64049487 GCF_019279795.1 Protopterus annectens | reverse complement strand
TCTGGGAGAATGGTATGTCTCAGACTGAAGCAGTTACCACCTGCTGCTGAGGATCAGACCAATAAAGTACAATCTGTAAAAATGGTTAATCCTGTTATCTGGCTTGGCCCTTCTTATTTACTGGACTGATATCCATTTCTACAGCTAAATGTGATATTTTTTATAGTTGTGCTTCCACTTACAGATCCTGTAAATTTCAGCAAGTGTCTTTCTTTGCTCAGATTTCACAGTTATTTTTGTTATGTTTTATTACTTCATATTGAAACATGTTTGCATAATAACTTAAGTTGACATACACTTGCAGTTGTTCGAGGGCAGGTGTTAGCAAAGTGAAGGCATTTTAAGTTAGCAGTGTGGTAATATCAGGACCACTGTGACTACT
The DNA here is from genome assembly GCF_019279795.1 of Protopterus annectens. NCBI lineage: Eukaryota > Metazoa > Chordata > Ceratodontiformes > Protopteridae > Protopterus > Protopterus annectens. The sequence continues at coordinate 64,049,105 of NC_056727.1, read as the reverse complement.
GGCTAAGATAAAGATCTTCTGTACCACTGTTTTTTGTTGTTGCTGTTCTGTGCCCATTTCCATTACATTTAGTTAGCAATAGTTCTACTTTCAGATATATTGTGCAAGGAATGTACAGTATGGACTAGAGCTAGAAATGACCAACATCAGTTTTTCAGCAGTTATTTATCTGGGGCCTCCCTGCACCAATAGCAGGCGCAAAGACAATGTGGATATATCATCAGTCAGTCCATCGTCTTACCTGTATTCTCTTGCTCTGCTCAGGAATGAGTTTGCTTCAAGGTACAGACTGTTCTGTTTCTTTTTTTTATGTCAGGGTTTCTCATTTCTCTTTCATGGTGCTTCCTGCTTTACTGTTTAAATAACCAGTGTGGCTTCTCTAGCGTTTGGAACATTGACATAAGCAGACTTTCTACCTCCTATGTTTAGACTGCAAGAATGACACCAATACCCATTTGTACTATACAGTGAAGCCACCAGATGTTGAGAGACAGAAGACAGTTGAAAATATGCTGTTGTGCAAGGAAGTTGTGAAAAGGTAAGTTTTGTGTACTAAAAGAGGGAGGATGGCATCTTCTAACTTAAGCACGAGGTTAGTAAATGTGAAAGAAAAAATTCTAAGGGAGGAAAAAAGATAAAATAAATGGTAAAGGAGAGGGAAACTTCCCATAGAAATAGATGGACAAGTAAGCTAAAGAAGAAAGCTATGCAAAGTAATATTTTTTTCACTGGAACCATTGCTGTCTTCTGCCCAAACAAGTGTAGTGGTAGTTGTGATCTCAGAGCTAGACACTCTTCCTTTGCTAGGGTGATTCATCCCTGGAATTCATCTGGATGCTCGTCTATGAAAATGTTGCATGGTCCTGTACTTGAATTCTAAAGGCCAACAACAGAAGTCGACTAAAACAAAACCACTTTTTTTTTTTTTAATCAGGAAGTCAAGCTCATACACCCCTCCACACCTCTGCAACATATATATAAATCTTCAAGGAAAAGGACATGTCCCCTTTCTGAGATTGTGCAACCTCTCAGTGTAACGTAATGATGGGGAGACACTTGACCTGCTAAATTCAAGTGTAAGATCATTCAACATTCCCATCCCTGACTTTTCAAAGATGATCATTCTCTCCTGTGATACTAAAGGTGGCAATGTCCAGGACTTGCTAGCATTATGTACTATATACAGGGTTTTTCTGACAGTTTTCCCACTGGTCAGACTTAGCCATTAGCAGGATATAAACATTCTTCTTCCTTCATTCCTTCCCACAACTATTTTGGATGTAGAATGTGTTCTGGACTAGCTGTCCCTGAGAATTACTGCTTTTCATCCCTATCCACTAGTGGGGCATAATCTAGTGCCAGTATTTTCTTGATGTTTTCCACTGGCCATGGATTATGACATGCTGTCAAAGTTCATTTTGCTTGATTCAGCATTTATGGGTTGAACATAGTTTTTTTTCCTGTCACAGCAGTGACAGCATATGATCGATTTCTGACTGGCCTCTCTGAGGATGACTTCCATCTGTAGTTTGTCATGCTTGGTTCTTGTATGTAACCACTTGTTATGCAGCCCTTTTCATTAATACAGGTTGACTTCTAACCAGTGCACATCATACTAGTCCAGATCTCTTCACCAGTTTCAGACTGTCTTCCTCCCAAATACTTTCAAAAGGTGAACTTTTCTCATGCAGATAAGGTGCAGTCCTAAGACAAAGACAAAATGTGGACACAGCATCTCTCCTTTTCACTTTATTACCCAATGGGAGTAGAAGCACAGTGAAAGACTTGGGAGCAGATCCAGATATATGCTCATAGGTTCATAGGTGTGTACTAGGCTAATGGCCCTGGAGCCTTTACAAGCCTATCCCATAGAAGTGCCCTGGCATTGTGCCACCCGATGTTAGTTCCCACCTGACGTTAGTTCCCAGTGCTTCTATCAAGTAGAGCCACTGGAGTGATCCCCGGGGTGAACTTTCTATTTCCCATCCACTCATCAGGATTTCTCTTGAAGAGGACAAGTGAGGTGCTCTGCTTGACATATATGGGAAGTCTATTCTAGGGCATGGGCAGTCTCTGGGTTATGAACCTGACCCTCCAGCATGTTCTGTTGATTGTGGTAATGAGGTTGAGGTCTCTGGAGCGTGTGCTGTGGAGGGATTTGGATTTCTTTAGATGTAGCATTTCTAACAGAGCTGGGTCAGACATGGCTTTGGAAGTCAAGCTGAGACCGCCTCTTAGTAGATGATATGAGATGGAGAATAGCTGGAGTTTTTTTGAGTCTGTCCCTATAGGACATGTGTTTAAGGCCTAGGATCCTCTTCATCAGGTACTTTTGTGGCCTTTCCAGCTGTTGCATGTGTCTAGTGAGGTACATGCCAAATGAGGCATTATATTCGATGACTGGCTTAATGAGGGAAGAGTAGAGAGAGAGATGATAACCTCTTTCTTCTTGGATGCAAAATCCTTGGTAATGAGATGTGCCACATAGAAGGACTTTTTGACCACAGTAGCAATATGGTAATAGAAGGAGAGGTTGCTGTCAACCTGTGTCCCCAGATCTCTTATAATGCCTTCATAGGTTCATAGGTTCATAGGTTCATACTAGGCTATCTGCCCGAGGGCATTTATAAGCCTAGCCCATTGTTTTGTGGCTTACGCCACCCCTTTAGTATGGGGAACTATACCCATTATTTTGCTGTGCCTCTGTCGAGCAGTGACACTGAGGTAATTCCTGGGGTATATCTGCGATCTCCCATCCATTGGTCAAGATTTCTCTTGAACAAGGCCAGCGAGGTGCTCTGCCTCACATGTACCGGGATTTTGTTCCACAGCATAGGGAGTCTTTGGGTGATGAATCTATCTCTCCAGCACGTCCTATTAATAGCCGTGTCGAGGTTTAAGTCTCCCGCCCTTGTGGCTCTGATGGATCTAGATTTTTTGAGGTGAAGCATATTCATCAAATCTGGGTTTGACATGGCCTTGTATGTTAGGCAAAGGTCACCTCTGAGCAAGCGTGCGACTGAATAGAGCTGGAGTTCTTTCAGTCGGGCAGCATAGGACAGATTTTTGAGACCCTTTATCCTTTTGGTGAGGAACTTTTGTGGCCTCTCCAGCTGCTGCAAGTGTCGGGTCAGATACATTCCGAATGGGGCATTGTACTCAATCATTGGTCTGATGAGTGATGAGTAAAGGGAGACTATGACCTCCCTTGATCTAGATGAGAATCCCTTCATGATAAGGTGGGCAATGTAGAAGTGTTCAGTGGGCTCCCATCGATGTGGCAATTAGTGGGAACTGAGTTTTTCCCAAAGGGGATGACGCATTTTTTGGCATAAAGCTTAAGGCCATAGTTTTGACACCAGTCATTGGTCTCAGTGAGGCCTTTCTGTAGGATGTCTACATCACTTAGGGAGTTAATAATGGCTCCCAGCTTGCAGTCCTTTGCGAACTTGGTCAGCCAGAGTCCGTTTGTTTTGGCCTGGACTTCTGAGAAGTAGATGCCAAACAGGAGAGGACCCAGGACTGATCCCTGTGGGACTCCACTCGTGACTGGTCAGCAGTTTGACTTGGAGTCTGCTACTTTCACACTGTGGGTTCTGTCTGTGAGCCAATTTTCAACCCACCTAGTGATATAGGGGTTGGTGTCTAGTTTGGTGACTTTATCAGTAATTCCTGAGTGGGGAATGGTATCAAAGGTCTTGGCCAGATCGAGGTAAGGCTGTATGAACCGTCTTGCCCTCATCCACAGCTCTGGTGACTGACTCAAAGAAGTCAACCAGGTTGAGCAGGTATGATCTACCTTTCACAAAACCAAATTGCGTGGGATCTAGAGTTTGGACATTCCCTGTATCCTTGTTAATTTAGGTCCATGATGATGGGCTCCATAGCCTTACATATCAGACTCATCAGGCTAATGGGGTAATAATTCCCAGGGTCTGTAGTCACTCCCCCTTTATGGAGAGGGATGATTGTAGCAGTGCACCATTTGGTAGGTACAAAGCCTGAGGTGAAGCTGTGATTGAACAGGGCACCCAGATGTGGTGCCAGTTCACTTTGTAGTTCATGTAGAACACATCCAGGGATATTGTCAGGTCCCATGGAAGCTGTATTCTTGGCTTTGGACAATGCAGCTTTAACCTGTGCTGCAGTAATGCTGGGTGCCTGGCATTTCTCTGGTATTGTGATTAGTCCTTTGGGGGGGGGGGTAAAGTTGGCAATGAATCTGTTGGCCAGTATACTGGCAATATCTGTTGGCTCAGTATAGGAGGTACCATTCTGCAGTAACTCAGAGCAAACCTGGGTATTGCCATGGAGATTCTTGATATAACTATAGAAGGCTTTATGGTTGTTTTTAGTGTCTGCCACAATTCTGCCTTCATAGCTGGCTTTAGAGGTTTTGATGAGGGATCTCAACTTTTTGCAGAGGCTAATAAGGGAGTTTTTCCAGTCTTGAGACTTCACCTTTTTCTGCAACAGTTTCTTCCTTCTGTTGTAGAGTTTGTTAATGGCAGGGGACCACCAGATTGGCTTCCTTTTTTTTGCAGGAGAGCATCTTGGTTCTGTTGGGTATGGCTAGTTCCAAGCATTTATGTACTTGTTCATACAATGCATTGGTGTA
>NC_056727.1:63866987-64039487 GCF_019279795.1 Protopterus annectens | reverse complement strand
CTCAGCCCCAGCACTTAAAAGGCCTGATAGATTTTATAAAGTGCCTTAAGATTCTGAATAAGAACCCTTTGGCATTTCCCTGTGCTTTTTCTGTTTCTATAGACAAGCCATCCAAACTTCTGCCTGCTGCTAATGGCCTCAACTCTGATAAAGATAGCAGGGCAATAAACAGACTTGGGGTGGGTGGGGGGGGGGTACACACTTCTCCCACTTTGGCTTTCAGAGCTCTGAACTATCAGAGCAAATGACAAAATATTTACTGTCAATTTTGGGTAAGTTAAATAAACTCTTGTCTTCTTTGGAAGTGCCTAGACTCCCAAGCAAGGGTAATAAATGCATAGAAAGGAATTTCTAAGTAAACCAGACAGGGGTTCCAAGTCCAGAAGGACTCCATGCCTGACTATTTCCTACCTCCTCCTGTCAAAAAGACTTACCGCATCTCTTGCAAATTGACAGCTTATAACTACAGATAAATGGGTCCTCTCCATTATTCCACAGGATTACAGGATGGCTTGGAAGGAAATTCCTTTTTCAAGAGCATACCCTCTCCCCCATCAGGTAAATGTCATACTTCTTATCATTAAAGCCCTGCCTGACTAAGATACAGTAGAACCTGTTCCACCTGTTCCACAACAACATGTGGGAAGGTTTTATTCCAGACTTTTTATAGTACTATGAAAAGAGGGAAAATGGAGAACTGTACTGGATTTGTCCCTCCTCAACACCTTTCTTAAGGTTCCCTCATTCAAGATGTTGCCACATCAGACTCTTTTGCCCTTCATTCTTCCTTTGGCTTTCGTGGTCTCCATGGATTTGAAGGAAGCCTACTTCCATGTTCCATTTCACCCTTCACTGAGGAAATTTGTAAGACTTTCTGCTTGTTCGTCACACTTTCAATTCTCTACCTTACCTTTTAGACTATCTGCAGCTCCCAGGATATTAACAAAGTGTCTGTCACCAGTCATAGCTTTTTGCAAAACTCAGAGTATTGAAATATTTACACATCTAGATGACCTGTTACTACAGACACCTTCTCAGCAGACCCTTTTACTGTATCTCACTTTAACTATTTCCCTCCTTCTTAGTTTGGGGTTCATGATTAGTTTCGAGAAGTTCACTCTAAATCCTGTGCAAGTCCTGTTTTTTCTCGGGTGCAGACTGGACACCAAACTCATGCAAGCTTTCCTATCTCTAGACAAGATATAAAACCTCTTTGACTATTTTCAATCTCTCCTGACCCTTCGTACTTGCACTGCAAGAGAGGTTGTCATGACACTGAGATTCATGGATGCAGTCTTACCCATTGTTCCCCTTAGGTTCATAGGTAAGTATTAGGCAATCGATCTGCAGACCATTTCATGCATAGCCAAAAAACACCGTTCACAATTTTCCATAGCCTCAAGGAGGGCAAGACAAGGTAGACCAGGAGAAAATTTGAAGCTGTCCCTCCAATTATGTAGGTTTACCTTGAAGGTAGCAACAGTGCTACTCTGCTTTACATGTACTGGAGTTTGTTCCAGAGGTGATGGATACATTCGGATATAAATACAAGAAGACAACATCTCTTATTTATCTACTGATGAAGGTTTAATTCCTTTAACCAAGTATTTGATGTGCCGTTAGTTCTGAGAAGGGACAGGAGATCAGATAGTGTTGGATCTTTCATGGCATAAATGGCTAGACATAGATCTGCATGGAGGAGTCTGTAAGAGACTGAATAGAGAGAAAGGGCTACCAGTCTCTATGATAACTAAGATTTTTTTGAGGCCACTTATCTTTTTAGGTATGAATTTCTGATGTCTCTCAAGTTTTTTGAAATGTTTAGGTAAATACATGCCAAAAGGTGCATTATATTCATTAATGGGTCTGATAAGATATGGTTAAAGGGGAATTAAGATTTCTTTGGATCTAGAGGAGATGCCTTTGGAAATTAGATGGGCCAGATAAAAGGTTTTCCGAACTGGAAACATAATGGTCAAATGACAAGTAATTATCAAGAAGAGTACCGAGATCCCTTACAGTAGTGTCTGATTGGAGGGGGTGCATCTGCTATAATGCAAGTTAAATTGTTTTATTAAAATGAACTAGGCTGTATTTTTACATTTAATTTTATACCAGTGTCTTTGCACCAGTGGTTAACATAGTCTAAGCAATGTTGGAGCAATTGAGAGTCGGTTGAAAATTGAATAACAACACCCAATTTACGGTCATCTGCAAACTTAATTAACCATAGGTCATAAGTGATGCCATGAAGGTCTGAAAAATATATGCCAAGTAGGAGAGGGCCCAAAACTGAGACCTGTGGTACATCACTGGTAACATATTTTTTTTGCTTTCAAAAGTGACCACATGGGTTCTGATGGGCAACCAGTTAGACATCCTTCACACAGTTTAAGGATGTATATTCAGATTTACACGTCTGTCAATAATGCTTGATTGGGGAATACTGTCAAAGGCCTTGGAGAGGTCTAGATATGCTATATGTACTGCATAACCACTGTTTACTGCTGCAGTTACATTTTCAAAGAAATAGTGAAATTAAAGAGGCAGGACCTTCTTTTGAAAATGCCAGATTGATGAGGGTCCAGGGTAAGAGATTTTCAATGCTCAGATTAATGAAATCTGAGGTAATGCACTCCACAGCTTTATGAGGCTTGTGAGAGCTTTGACAGACTGTGTATGAGAAAGATCCAGTGGTTCCTTAAGTCTGTCTGGTCCCAGCATTCCCATTCTCTGGGCACCCAGATCCCTTTTCTCCCCTGCCTGAAGAAAACATTTCATTTGTGGATATCAGAGGTAAACCTCAACCCAGCTTTCCATTCAAATTGCAGATTTCCAAACTGGAACTGCACACAGATGCTTCAGATGTTTGGGGTGCATGGACAGGATTCCTGAGAATCTGCGGCTATTGGCCACCAAACACAAAACTAGTGAAGTACAAAACTGCAAAAAAGGAAAAAAGTTGCCAGGTAAATCCGTCACTAGTCCAGATGAAGATACAACAAGCTGGTAGCGGTAGCAATGTTCTAAATGCAAATTTATTGTTTTTTGGAACAACATATGTTTTCGCTACTGTTCAACAGTAGCTTCTTCAGAGAAGCAGACACAAAGAAAGCGCCAAACATTTAAACCTGCAAGTGACGTGAGTATGTTGAAACACGTCACTGCTAGTCACACATATGCGTATGCATTCACTAACTACAATATATTAGTACAACTATAAAATGCATATAGAAACAAACTTATACATCAGTATTATGTTAAAAAATATATAATAAGAACAGTTCATTCAACAAGTTAATACTTGGCCACCAAATCAGAGGGCAGAACACTTCAAACTGAAGGAGATGTGGGCTCTGATTTAAGCCTTAAAGATCTTTGCTCACACCTGGTCTCCAGCCCCCCCCCCAAAATGTTCACACAGTACACTACAGTCATGTGGTACATAAGCAAGGTGGGGGGGCAAGATCTTATCTTATGCATAATGGCTTTTATAGCACAGGAACAGGCTACAAAAGCAAACAGCATTTTACCTTGAACAAGGATGATGCCACAATATGAGCAAAAGATGATCGCCTTTAATAATTGGCTTAGTTTCTGGTGTCATTCTAATGGGGTGCAGTATTTGTCAGTATGGAAGGAGATGGTCAGCAGACCACGCTGCTTTGCCAGGAATGGTCTGCACCTCTCGCCTCTAGACTTTCGAATATTAGCAAAAAGATTGTCTTCCCCATAGTGCCTTTTTTTAGGCAATGTTAAACTGAAAGTACTTCCAACATAGCAAATCAAAACCAAAAAAATCTGAAGGTATTACTGCTCAAGGCTAGGAGTCTAATCAAAAAAACTCCACTCCCTAGAAGCTGTCTTTACCTTACAGAATGCTGACATCTGTGCGGTCACAGAGACATGGTTTAAAGCCGCGGAGAGTACACCAGTAGTACATGGTTATAATGCCTTCCACACATTTAGGCCATCTACTTCACAGGCAGGGACTAAAGGTGAAGATGCCTCTGTTGGGTCTATATTAGATAAACAAACTTTTGAAAGTTTGATTATCATATGGTCGACACCATATGATCGAGCTTTCAAAAGTACAAATATCTAATAAAAAAAAGTAAACTACACAAAACACCTACCTGAACATTTTAAGCAGGGGGGCAAGCCCCCCTGCACCCCCCACTCTTTAAATATGCCAAATCTGAGATCGCACTACAGTGCAGAAAAGGGAAATCTTCCCATTCCGCACTGTATGAAAATCTTCATTACAAAGTTTGAACATTCAAAAATCCGATCATATGGTGTCGACCATATGACACTCAGAATTTTGAATGTTCAAACATTCAGTACAGACCAGTCCCTGTTTACATCAAAAATAAAAAAAAAATTAAGGCTAGTCAAACAGGACAGTGCACTTGAGCTGCTCCATGTTCTAATCACCATAGGTAAAATCCAATACCACGTCCTTGCAAGCTGTAGGTCCCTCTCTATGACCCAGGAAACCCATACCATGTATTTAAACTCATTAGAAACACTAACCGTCCAACCCAGTGTCATATTCATAGCAAATAAAATGTCCACAATTGATCACCATGGAGCTAAAATCCTTATAATACAACTTGAAAACCATAAAAACAAAAGAAAAATAAGTTGCAGCTTCAGCAGAGAAAATGGATAAGTGCTTTCAGCTTAATAGCCTTCTTCAGATCCTCGTCTTTTGTTTTTATCATTTTCAAGTTGTATTATAAGGATTTTCGCTCCATGGCGGTCCTTTGTGGATATTTTTTTTGCTGTGTTTTTCCTACATTTCCTAAAGACCTTTAGTGATATGCAGAGGCTTATTCTTATTTTGTTTCAACAAACAATCATATTCATGGGTGACTTTAATTACCCCACTATTAACTGGGAATCCTATACGACACCAAACATACATGCACAGAGATTCCTGGATTTTGTAAACACAAACTACCTGGACCAGATAGTCAATACACCAACCAGGGGTGCAAACTTACTGGATTTGGTCCTCACTAATATGCACACCTCCTACTGTAATGCCTTCCCTGGTAAGGTCAGACCACAAAACAGTCTCTTTTGAAGTAAAAATAAAACCTGGACCCCAGCTAAACGTGGAATATTCAGGAACTATTCTAAGGCTAACCTCCTGCTATTAAGTGAGAACCTGGCAAAATTTCAAGTCTCCGTAAACCCTAAGAACACTGCTGCCTATTCAGAACTTTTCACATAAACCCTGTACAAGCGTGTTAATAGCTGCATAGAGGCAGCTGTATCCACAAGGAAGAAGTACAGAAGTAACGCAAAAAACAAGCCACCCTGTTAAATCCTAAAATCAGTGGGCTATATAACTGGAGGAGGACAATCATGGCGGCAAAAATTAGGTGGTGCAGCACCCAGCAGGATAAAAGCACTCTCAAACTAAACAAACACAGAGGACAAATAAAGTCTACTAAAGCTAAGTTTGAGGTAAGCTTGTTCTCCCAGGCCGAGGACTATCACAAAGCATTCTTTAGCTATGTCAGTAACTTCAAAGGCAATAGACAATTGTATGCAGAGCTCACTGTAAATGGAGCTACCTATACTGAGCCAGAAGATATAGCAAACCTCCTGGCTGATAAATTCACCTCCATCTTTAACCCTGTCTCTCCCCCTCAACCTTCCCTCAGGGAATATCAAATGCAACTTTCACTGTTATCACTAGGGAGCAGGTCCTTAATGCTCTCTCTAAGATCAAGAACACTGCATTAGTGGGCCCAAACAATATCCCAGGATGCCTTCTAAATAGCATGAAACATGACCTATCAAAGCCTATGGAATTACTGTTTAACTGTAGCTTCCAAACAGGCTTCATGCCTAATGAATAGAGAAAGGCAACAGTCATTCCCCTGCACAAAGGTGGGCCATCTACAGACCCTGGAAACACTAGTCTTATATGTAAAGCTATGGAAAGAATTATCATGGTGATGATCAAGAGAGATATAGTAAACCTCCAGACATTGGACCCAACCCAGTTTGGTTTCGTCAAGGGGATAGCATGCCTACTCAACCTGGTGGACTACTTTGAGAAGGTCACCAAAGCAATGGATGAGGGCAGAATCGCTCACACTGCCTACCTTGATCTGGCCAAGACATTTGACACAATACCCCACTCAGGCATTGTTGACAAACTCAAGAGGTTAGGTAATAACCCGTATGTCACCCGGTGGGTAGCCAACTGGCTCACAGACAGGACCCAGAAAGTTAGAATTGGGGAGTCCACCTCTACAAAGAGTCCTTGGACCGCTCCTTTTTGGCATTTACTTCTCAGAAGTCAAGGCCAATGTCAGTGGTCTCTGGCTGACTAAATTTGCAGATGATTGCAAATTAAAAGCTGTCATTGAATCTCACAGTAACACAAATGTTCTATAGGAGATGCTGACACAGACAAGCAGCTGATGTCAGAGCCATGGACTAAAACTAAATGCCAGGAAATGCATAATGGTGTCCTTTTGGAAGTCATCCATCCCTGGTAACTGTCATATTGACAACACACCCCTTAGAGTTGACCCACTAGTCAGGGACGTAGGGACACACATAGATAGTAATCTAGCCTTTGACCATCACATGTCTACAGTGGTGAGGAATTCATTCTGTGTTGTGCAACTTAAAAACAAAGGCAAAGCCAGCTCTAACTTATGCTTATTGACGTTAGGGACTAAAGACCAAGTAGCAGCCCCAGTGATGGAATTAGTATCCAGCCCCTTGAAAAAAGCACCAGATAAAGCAACAGCTGTGTTAGAGTGAGCCTTTACTGAAGAGGAAAGACATTTGCCATGAAAGGAATAACAACAAGAAATGGGTTTAGATATTCAAGAAGAGACGGTCTACTTAGAAACAGCTAATCCCAAAGACTGGGATGAAAAGAAACAAAAAGTTGCTCAGATTTATGAATAACTTTAGATGTTAAGTAGTCCGATCTCACCTTCATTTTTACATATGGGTTCGGTGCCAATCCTCGGCTCTGATTCGGCCAATTTACAAGCTGGAAGACTTCTGCTTGGCTCGTGGCTAAGCAGGTATCCCATGGTGCACCAGCACAATCCCCAGATCTTGTTTGCTGCGTCAACAAGTTCAGTTGTGCTTCTCTTGGCTGTGGTTAAGTTTTTTTCAAAATTCTTTATATTGAATGCTTTATTGCATATTTAGTGTTGCTAATAGATTAGGCAGTTGTATTGCTTGCCCTTTGTGAGTGCAACTTAGTTTAACTAGTTGTTATTGGTACCCTGTGTGTCAGTTAGTTTAGCGCCGTTGCGCATTTTTTGATATTAGGCAGAGTTTTTGGTGGCTTTCCGCTTTTAGTCAACAGGGGCTCCTGTTGTCTTGTCTGTTGTTATTCTGACCTTTTTTTGGTCACCTTTGGCAATTAGTTCTGCTATTTTGACATTGTTTGTTTTGGCGGGGATCCGCTTGTGAATTTACTAGGATTGCAAGTATACTACCTGTTTTCCTTAAGAATATAGACATTTATTGTGTGTTTTACAGTTTCTCTTGTGTGCATGGGCTTTCTTTTCTGGTCTGTTTAAGTTAGAAGACCTAGATTCACTACACCGGGCTAGGCCCGTTTAAGTTAGAGGACCTAGTCCTCATGTAACTCCTCCTTAGGGCTAGGCCCGTTTTAGTTCGAGGACCTAGTCCTCGTTTTCTCCCTTTCAATCTCTCTGGGTCGTGTGTGTGTGTGTGTGTGTGTGTGTGTGTGTGTGTGTGTGTGTGTGTGTGTGTGTGTGTGTGTGTGTGTGATGTCCAAGGAAAGTAAGGAGCATAAACTCTCTGGGTTCAAAAAGTGCATGAAATGCTCCCAAAAGATGTCCTTAACGGATGGCCACAGTAGCTGTGCCTACTGCCTAGGGGCCATCCACTTACAGGAGTCATGTTTGTTCTGCCATGCTTTCTCTCCTACAGGAGAGAAAGAACAAACTCGTACTCAAGGGTCTCTTGAAACCATACTTTGAGGAAGCACTATCCAGTTCTTCGGCTTCCTCTAAGTCTGGGAAATCAAAATCCTGAAAAAGACCTTCTCCGGCACCGGCTGGTGTTTCGGAGCCACCACCTAAACAGTTGAAACAATCCAAACCTGCCTCCTCAACTCCTCAGCCTTCAGAGCTGAAGGAGAGCATCATGGTGGTGTCAGAGTCGGTTACAGGTGTTTCAGAACCGATCTCTGAACCTATTGATACAGCAGTTGACTCTGCTACTCGGAGCCGTTCTGTAAGCTTCCTACCGGTTTCCATAACAATTAAGTCTCCAGTGCCCCCTAGGTCAAGATCCCCAACTATGTCTTCCAGGAGCCTTTCAGAAGAAGATGTGCAGAGGGTAGTGCTGAGACTCCTGAAGTTGTCTGCCTTACCAAAATTATTATTGGCTCTGACCCAGTCGGCTCCGGAGCCACTTGGCCCATCTTTGCCCTTGTCTACTATTCCTCTTCAGAGCCATACTGGCTTTTCAGAGTTGGAGTGCTTGGTGCCAACGGAGGAAATGCCGGCTCCAACTCACCTTGTTGCTGCGTTGGAGCTGGGTTTGGCTCCAACATGCTCGGTGCCATCCATCATGTCCAGGGGCCGAAGCTCTCCTGCCTACACCAACAGGGAGGGTTGGAATCGATCTTCGGTTCCAAGCCTTCCTCTCGGTGCTTCGGCCAAGGTGAGCTCGGACCCTGCATCTATCTTGGAGTTGACAGCTCTGACTTCGGCACCGACCCGCATCTCTTCGGAGCCGTAGAGGTTGGATTTGAGATGATGAGGAGCGTGCTGTCTCATTCTCCAGCTCCTACTAGTGGCACCAGCACTTTTCCCCGGAGAGCACCCACTTCAGTCTCAGCCCCTACTCTCTCTGGAGACAGCAGAGACCCACAGCCTCAGAAGCCATCAGCTTGGTGGCCCCCACTCTTCCGAGACTTCCCTGGAATATCCTTCCAAGGAGCCTCCCCGGAAGAGGTTATGTAAGAGGAAACATATTGACTCCCAGGATGAGTCTTTGACATCGGACACTGACCTTGAGGAGTCGGAAGGATCTCCCAAGTCGTCCTCTGATGATGTCTCCTTTTGGACATTTTAGAGATCCTTAGGCAGAGGTGCGACTGGCCCACTGTTAACCCTTCTGATGAGGAGTCGGTGTACCTGAAGGCTTTCAGGTCTCAACCTTCTGCCTCTTGGGTGTCTCCACCTTTTGACGAACTGATGGATCTAGTTAGAAAGGTGTGGGATACTCCTGACACCGTGGAGCCAGTCCCCAGGAGACCAAATAAGTTCTTGTCTGCCCGTCCTGGTAAAGAGTTCTTGTCCAAGGGCATTCCTGTAGATGCCATGGTGGTGGCAACGGCCACGAAGAAAGAGTTAGTGGAGACCTCTTCATCTGTTCATCTGCCAAACAAGGAGTCTCGACAGATGGACAGATTTGGGAAACATATTTTTAGTTCAGCGGCCTTTACCCTTCGATCGCTGAACTATCTCATGCACTTCACGAGAGTGCAGAGGGATCTCCTCAAGGAGTTAGGAGATTCCATACAAGGTGCGTGTACTGAGGGAGTTCCTGACAAGATTTCTACTCAGTTGTCCACCTTAAATTCTGTGGTTAACTCCTCCATGCGACTTATCTCTTATGCTGCGGATGGAGCGAGTAGAGCAGCGGGTTCCGGAGTTGCCTTGAGGCGCCACTCCTGGATGCACTTATGTAATTTTGTGGAACCGTTCAAGTCTACTTTCACCAATGCCCCATTTGATGGTTCCTCGTTGTTTGGTTCCAAGGTGAAGGATACACTCACTTGGTGTGAGGAAGAAGGAAAGATTCTTTCTGCCATGGGAGTGCATTTTACTGTCCCTTCCAGACCATACCCCAAGGGTCAAAGGGGCAGTAAAATGTGGTTCAAGAAATCCCAGAGGGTCTTTCCTGACACATAGGGTGAATCCTCCTTCAGAGGCAGAGGAGGAGGAAATGGCAGACGTCACCCTAGTGGCAGGGGTGGTCCGCAATATCAACAAGGCCGTGATTCCTTTTGAGGACGGCCTTATCAGTGCTCCTGATGTGGAGCCTGACTGCACTTCTCTGGGGCCAGTCGGGGGTCGCATTTCTTTGTACCAAGAAGCCTGGCTAAGTATCACCCAAAACAAGTGGGTACAAAGAGTTGTTACCAGAGGCTATATCATACCCTTTTCCCTATCACAGTTTGTTCCCAAAAGGATCCCAGATGTACCACCCAATCACAGGGATCAGGCAGCTGTGGAGATCAACAAGTTCTCGTAAAAAGAGTCATCCAGCCTGTTCCAGCAGACCAGATAGGATCCGGAACTTACTCCAGGTTCTTTTTAGTTCCAAAATGAACCGGAGATTGAAGGCCAATATTGGACCACAGCAGATTGAACGAATCAGTGAAGAAGGGCAAGTTTCGGATGGTAACACTGCAGTCTATACTCCTGTTGTTAGGGAAAGACTTTTGGATGTGCTCTCTGGATCTTCAGGACGCCTAATACCACATAAAAATGGACAAAGCATCCAGAAGCCATCTACACTTCCGGCTGGGAGCCAGTCACTATCAGTTTCGTGCTCTGCCCTTTGATCTCACCACAGCCCCCAGGGTGTTCACCAAATGCATGGCAGTAGTGACAGCTCACCTGAGACGTCAGGGATTCCAGGTGTTTCTGTATTTGGACGTCTGGCTCCTGACCGCCTCCACCAGGCATCTACTCCTCCAAAACAGGGACGCCACGATTCAACTTTGTGCTCAGTTAGGGATCTCCATAAATTGGAAAAAATCTGCATTATTGCCCTCTCAATCTGTGATTTTTATAGGCGCAGAGGTAGACACAGTGAACATGACAGCTTGTTTCCCCGCCGAAAGGGCACAGAACTTAATCTCCCAAGTTCGACGTTTTCTCCCATTGCAAAAAGGCAAAGCGAAGTGGGTTCTTCAGCTCCTCGGGACTATGGCTTCCACAATTCTATTGGTACCTTTAGCCAGGTTGCACATGAGAATTCTCCAGTGGCTTCAGTTTTCCCAGTGGTCCTACCAATCGCTCCCACTGAGTCATCCTATCCTGCTGATGGAATCATGCAAGAAGGACCTTCTTTGGTGGATAGCTCCCAATCAACTGATCACGGGTGCCCCTTTGCTCTGGCCCCACCCATTGCCACTGTGACCACGGATGCCTCCCAGATCGGGTGGGGGGGGGCATTATCTCAGCAGGACTGTCCAAGGCACATGGCAAGAACACGAGGCTCATCTGCATATCAGTGATCTGGAGATAAGGGCGGTGCTTCTGGCATTGCAAGCACTTCAGGAACTTCTTTCTCTAGGGACAATTGCGATACAGTCAGACAACATGTTGGTGGTTTGGTATATCAACAAATAGGGTGGTACCAGATCTTACCCACTCTGTTGAGAGGCCATGCGCTTTCTGGTTGCAATGAACATTCCAGGGATGACCAACGTGATAGCTGACAAGCTCAGCTGGGCAATCCTAATGCCTCATGAGTGGTCTCTGAAACGGGAAACAGTGGATCAGATTTTCCGGAAATGGGGACAGCCTTGCTGCAACCTTTTTGCCAGCTCAGTCAATACCAAATGCAGCAGCTATTTTTCCCTCATTCCCCCACTGGGGGAGACTCCCACAGACGCTCTGGCTCACGATTGGCCCATGGGACTTTTGTATGCCTTTCCTCCAATCCCTCTCATTTCCAAAGTGATTCAGAAAGCCAGTTGGCTGGGAAGCAAGTTGATCCTCATTGCTCCGTACTGGCCTCGTCAGGTCTGGTTCCCCTTTCTTGAGCCTCTCCTCCTGGACGATCCTTGGATTCTGGACCTAGCTCCAGATCTATTGACTCACATGTCAGGTTCGCTACAACCCTCAATCCACACCCTCAAATTGACAGAGTGGCTGCTCCAGTTCCATCTGTAGTCAGGCTTCATGATGTATCATCCTCAGTGTCACATATTCTTATGTCCTCCAATAAACCTTCAACTAGGAGGCTGTATGGCAGTAAATGGAAAAGATTTTCTATTTGGGCACAGAGAATGAATGTAGCTCCATACACTGCTTCTATCCCTGTGATTCTGGATTTTCTTTCTGAGCTTTTTCAGCAAGGATCTGCCGCTGCCACTGTCAGAGTCCAATTGGCAGCGATTTCTCATTTTCACTTAGGTTTTCCAGATACCAGTTTAATGTCTCATAAGCTATGCAAGACCTTTTTGAAAAGGGCCACTCTATTGAGACCACCTCTGCAAGAACCAGTGGCTTCTTGGGATTTAAATTTTGTGTTGTCCAAATTGACTTCTCCCCCCTTTGAACCTTCCCACTCATCTTCTCTAAAGTTTTTGTCTTGGAAGACCTTGTTTTTGGTAGCTATCACATCAGCTAGACAGGTATCGGAGCTACAGGCCTTGTCTATTAATCCACCGTATTTGATTTTTCACAAAGACAGGGTGTCATTATGTACTAATCCCTTTGTTCCCAAAGTTTGTTCTAATGCTACCTTAAACCAATGAATAGAACTCCCAGTTTTCTTCCCTAACCACTGTAATGTAGCTGAGAACCGTTTTCATCAGCTAGATGTTCATAGATGAACTACGTTTTTATCTACAGCGGACTAAGGCTTTCAGGAAATCAGATCAATTATTCATTTCCTTTTCTGACTCTAGATTGGGCTTACCAGTTTCTAAAATGACACTATCTAATTGGATTTCCAGTTGTATAGCCTTTATCTATAGCTCGAAGGCAAACCTTTGCCCTACAGGATCAAGGCTCATTCTACCAGGTCGCTGTCTACCTCTGCAGCCTTTCAAGCCAGGGTACCACTTGATAATATTTGTGCAGTAGCGACGTGGGCTCCCCCTCACACTTTTATTACCCATTACAAATTGGATTTGGCATCCAGGGGTAGAGCATCCTTTGGCTCCATGGTGCTCAAGAGTATTTTCCAATGAGCCACCCAAGAATAAGGTGCTAGGGATGCTGTCCCATATGTAAAAATGAAGGTGAGATTGGACTACCTAACATAAAGAAGTTATGTACTCACCATAACGTTCCATGTTGGTAGTCCATATCACCCTTCATTTTTACCAACCCGCCCTCCTTCCCCCATCCTGGAAGATGTGGAAGTAATAATTTGGTTGCCGTGCGTTGGAGACCCTTTAGTATTGGTTGTTTTCATGGTTGTTATTCTAGTGAGCAGCAAACAAGATCTGGGGATTGTACTGGTGCACCATGGGATACCTGCTTAGCCACGAGCCAACCAGAAGTCTTCCAGCTTGTAAATCGGCTGAGTCGGTGCCGAGGATCGGCTCCGAACCCATATGTAAAAATGAAGGGTGAGATGCACTACCAACATGGAACGTTATGGTGAGTACATAACTTCTTTTTTTATCCAAATAATATCTGAGCCGTCCATACAAGTCCAAGGTGTAAACAACCTTCTCACTGGCAGACTCTGTTGAAGGAAAAAGGGAATACAAATGAGTAGATTAAGGAACAACCCATTGACCAATTAGGTATAAAAGAAGGATTAGTAAGAAGAGACACCCTGTCCCTCTTAAAAACTAAGAAAGGAAGAATAGCCATGAGAACCTTTAGTTCAGAAACTCTGTTGGCCAAAGTAAGAGCCAAAAGGAAAATAGTCTTCCAAGTCAATGTTGTAAGGAAACTGAAGAAGCAGGTTCAAAAGGGAGCCTAAGTCAATTTTTTGAGAACAAAATTGAGGTCCCAGGAAGGTGGACTAGGCTTTCTGGGAGACCCAATGTGAAGGACCCCTTTAAGAAACTGTTTGACCTCCAATTTGGGGGCCAGAGGAGAATTCAATAGCAGACAGTGGCAGACAAGCACAATTTGCTGATAGATGAGCTTTAACTGAAGAATATGCCAACCCAGCCTAGAGCAGATCACACAAATAAGAGACGACCAGAGGAAACTCCGCCATCTCTGATGGCAGAATAGGCACCAGACAGAAAATCTCTTCCACATGGACAAATATGATTTCCTGGTAGTGAGCTTCCTGCAAAACCTGAAGCATGTCCTCAGAAAAAAAGGTGCCTAAAAGGGATCAGAAGCCTAACATGCACAGCATCAGTTGAAGAGTGAGCAAATGAGGATGGACAAGAAAGGGCGATCCAATGCTGTCTAAGTCTAAAGTGAGTCACCAACAAGATTTCAGGAGAGTCTTGCCAGTTCTTGTGCAAGACTCTCACAAGTAGAAGAAAGGGAGGGAAGACATACAAAAACATCCCTTCCAAGGAAAGACAGGGTGCCCACTTTCCAAGCTAGAGGACTTGGGACTTTGGAACAGGAAAGATGAAGTTGCAATGTAACTCTTCAGGTCTGTTCAGAGGGGAGGCAGAAAGATCTACCTTGAAGAATACCCCATCGATGGACAGTGTCCAGGAGCACATCTCTGTGAAGCATCCATTCGTGTGGGTGTGTGCTGGACCTGCTCAAAGAGTCTGCACTAGATTCTGCTCTGAAGACATGTAAACAGCATGGAGTCACTTGATATTTGACAGCTAGATCCCAGACCTGAAGAGCTAGTCTGTAAAGAAGGTAGGACATTGTACCCACTTGCTTGTTCACACACCACATTACTGACTGTGAAAACTTTGAGGGGCCTGGGATGAAAGAGGGTATGAAAATCATGAAGAGATAGAAGAACCACCCTCATTTCCTAGATGTTGATGTGGTCTGACCTTTGACAACAACACCAAAGACCCTGAACCTTGAGACAGCCAAAGAATGCTCCCCACCCCCTGTGGACTGGAGTCTGGAAAGAAAACCACGGTTGAGCGAAAGTTGATGAATCCACCATTGAAGCTCGAGCTTGAGACATGGAAGGAAGGGAACTAAGAAGTCCAGGGGTGACAGTGTTGAGGCTACACTCACTAAAGATACCTTTTTCATACGGAGACTGTCCAGAGGCAGCATGGTAATGGTGGAAGCCATAAACCAGAGCTCCTTGAGTTAGTCCCTGTCCGTGACTCAATCCAGAGGGAGAAGAGTGTGGAAAAAGACGATCGGAGACAAGGTGTTGGAGGCAGGCAGGCAGACCAGTATGGGAATGGTCTAAATCCTGCTGTGATAATGTGAGATGTCATCTGTGCTAGGGAGAGTGGAGCAGTGTATGTGTGGCATGTGCTGGCATGGTTGGCTGGTGTTTCGTGGATGGTTTTCTGTCATTTGACTATCACACTGACTTGTGCAAATGCTTGTGTTAAAAATGTATCAACTGTGTTATTGTAACTGATTAAATGTATATGTTTAAACAAAGAATTCTGGAAGGGAAGAGTAGAAGCTTTTAAAATTGCTCTGTAATTTTCAAATACTGCAACAGATCTTAGCAAAGCTCTGAGTATGTATTGTACCAGAGTCAGGTGATCATATGTGATGTCATTCTATAACCAGGACTGAGAGGATGGAACTCTGACAGCAGTTTTTCTTTTCTTTGGAACCAGATAAAAAGATCTATGACAGTTATCACAGTTAGTTGAGTTCAGTTCAGTTTTAGTTAGAAGCTCATCACCTTGCCTTGTGGAAGTAAGCATCTCGACATCCTATCTTGCCTTGCTGGATTAATTAAGTTAACTGGGGGACAGTTATTCTTTAGACAGTCAGGAAATACAGTGAGATTAGTTAAGTATCATTTTTCTGCATCTATTTAAATTTGTCCAACTGTGTTATTTTTATTTCTCCTGTGACTGAAACTCTGGTGTTTATTGTTCTTAGATATTTAGTATACTCATGTTTTCTATTTTATTATTTATTATTAAATATTTTATATCTTTCATTGTGGCTGGTATTTTAGAAAATACTTCTAACATCTTGAGAGTACTTGTGCCTATGTTAGTGATGCTGCGACCAGTCTGAAAAGGCTTGCTGCTTTGGTTATACTCTATCATTTATATTAGTATTGATTTTACTCACTATAATTGGATGCCCTTGTAAGAGCCTGAGATTAGTTGACTGGTGGCAGCATAGTTACCTTGTAGTCTGGGCAGAAAGGGTACAGCTAGTAAATCTGCACTAGTCTTTTCCAGGAGTATGTGTGAAAATCAAATACCCAGGTGTGGGTGTGTCAGCTTCTTAGAACTGGGCTACAGTGCTCCAAAATGAGTCTTGTTTGGGATCTGTACAGACAGAGAGTCCAGTCCCAAGTCTGGAGTGAGTTCCCTGTGTGCTCTTGGGGAATCTGTACTTGATGCTTAGAGCCGCATTTGAAAATAAAGTGTAAATTCATTCCTGTTTTTAGTGACTGTCTCTCACCAATGTCAATGGTGAGGATTGAGGTTCCTTGATTACTGGCCCAGGGTAGAGAGGCCATCACCCCTGCAGACAAGTAAAGCATCATCCTGAAAAAGAGTCAAGACTGATTTTTGAAAGTTTATGGTGAATCCCAGACATTGCAGCAGGGAGATAGTAAACTGGAGATAATGAAGCAGAGCCTTAAGTGATGAGGCCTGAATGAGCAGATTGTTGACAAGGAAAGATTTGAGCCCCTCTCATACTGCAAAAAGCAACAACAGGAGCAAGGCATTTTGTTGAATACTCTTGGGGCAGTAGAGAGGCCAAAGGGCAAAGCAGAGAACTGAGAATGCAAGGACGAAACAGAGAAATGCAAACATTTTCTGAAATGAGGATCAGTGGGGATATAAAGGTAGACATCATTGAGATCCAGAGAGACCAGAAAGGCCTGGGAAAGAAGAAGAGTAAATAGTTTGAAGAGACAACATCCAAAAAGATGGGACTTTGAAAAAGCTGTTGAACTAAGAAAGGTACAGAATTGGTCTCCAATTGCCCTTGTTCCTGGGAACCTGAATGGTGCCCTGGGTCAAAAGAGAATGAAGCACCTCTGGAAAGAGAGGAAGCTGTTCTCAAGGAGGTTGAGGGATGCTCAAAAAGGAGGAAGAGATTTTCAAACCATGAAAGACCCATGGCAGATGATTGGCAGAATCCAAGTGTCTGTTGTGATCCTTAACCAAATTGGAAGGGGCAGGCAAAGATGAAGGGATAAGGGAACCTGGCCGAAGGAAAAGGGAGGCAAATTATCAAATGGAACCTGCCTTCTACTGAAAAGGAGTTTTCTGAGGAAATAGGGGTCTGTGTAGATTTAGCAGGAAGTACATGTCTCAAACCCTTTTTGCACTTGGGTGGAGGGCAAGACAATCTGCGAACAGAAGCAGATTTAGAAAGGTAATTCCTCTGAAACTTTAGAATAGGAGAAACAGAAGTATTTTTCAACTCATGCAAGGATTTGCCTTTATCCTGGAGAGTTTTAAAAAGTTCAGCAGCACCCCCCCAAAAAAACTTTCATTATCCTAAGGAGCATCCAATAATTTAGCCTTAATGTCATAAGGTAAAGTCTGAAGACAAAGCCAGTAGTAATGCCTCTTAATAGAACCAAATGCAGCAGTCCTGGAAGAGGCATCAACTGCATCATAACTGTACTTAACAGTGTGATGGGCAACTTGAGAGGTAGAACCCAATAAGGAAAGGGTTTTAAGCCTTCTCCTCAGAATCAGGAAGGTCAGAAATAAGCTGAGAAATGAGGGCTAAGATATACCTGGTCATTTGAGTCTGGTAATTAAAAGCCCTGAAAGACAGCTTGGCAGCAGTATAGACCTTTTTGCCCAGCACGTCCATGGCCCTACTGTCCTTATCTGAAGGAAGCAATTTGGTAGAGGGCAACAGTTTGGAGGGTTTGTCAGAGGAGGCAGACACCACAGAAGGATCAGCAGAAGGGCATTTACAGAGAAATTTACAATCAGGCACCATGTAAAACCTGTCAGGTTTCTTAGGAGCTGGAGGGTGAGAATTCTGGGCTACAGAAGCTGCTGAAAAGGTATCCAGGAGGGTAGCCAGAACTAGAGGAACAGCAGAAGACTTAGGAGACTCCACCTGGATAAGCTGAATATCAGAAACCTGAGCATAATCCTACTTAAGGAGTTTCATCATATGATAAATAGTGTTACCAAAGGAGAGGAGAGGGAATCTGGGAGGAGTAGGCTAATGACTCTTCCCCCTAATTCTGAGCCTCATCAGAGGAATCCTGCTTCCTAGGTTTATTAAGAGGAGTGGAAGACCAGGGAGGTGCAGGCACAGAAACCCGTTGAGGCTTTAAAGCCATTAAGACATTACACAACCCCTGAGTAAAATCCTGCCATTCTCGTTGGGGATCCTTAACTTCAGGTGAAAAATGCTTGTTTTTCTGTTTCTTTTTCTGCAAGACATCCACACAAAACCCTGGGAGGTTTGGACCCTTCTCTACACTCATTAAGCATAGTAGGGATCTCCTCCCCCACTAAGATCTGTGCCATTCCTCTTAGCCCCTCACGTATAATCAGCCAAGTATTCCCCTCAATGTCTAGAGCAGACGTTTAGAAAGCCACCAGGGATGTGCAAGAAATCTCATTCATGCCAGCCTCCAACTGGATTGCGGCAGAGGAATACTAGGCAATGACCAGAGAGAAACATCAGGAGAAGGCTGGGCAGCAGCAGTATTAAACGTTTTCTTGGCCTATGGCTGACTCTCAGGACAGGAAGTCAGTGCCGTAGCAACCTGAGCCAGCAGCTTAAAATGTTGATTTTCAAGGTAAATAGGTGACTGAGTAGGGTCCTGGGGACAAATGCTCGGTGAATAGAACACTGCATATGGTTGTGGGAAGCACACAGACAGAAGAGACATTGATTGTGACAATCTTTATGGGGAATCTGCCTCCCACACTGAAATTTTCCCTTTCTGGATTACATGAAACCAACAAAACTAAAAATAAAAGTGAAAGATAAGAAAAACCTCACTATAATGCTTATATGAAAAATGACTCTGTAACCAGCACAGAAGAAAGACGTTCAGACCAATGTTTGGTGATGGCTTTCAGGCTGGTGGGAAAGAAGTTCTGAAGTGTGTGTGTCTGTACGTTACCTTTATGTCCAACACCTTGCGTGGGGAGCATACATGCAAAGTATTTCACCTGTAGATGCTAAAGGCTTTGGTATACTGGCCGGATGCTGTGCTACCTTTGTCAGGAGATCCCTTATGTTAAGAATACTGCAACAGTGATAGGGAAGGACATTACTCCAGATGTTACTTGGACAAAATCAAGCCCATCTGCAAGACAGACCAGTTGCTCGTTTCTTTTCAAAAAGCCAAGGTGGGAAACCCAGTTTTTAAACAAGCTATTGCTAACTGGATTTCTAAGTCAGTTTCTTTCTCTTGCATTCACCATGGCAAATCTTTACCTTCCACAGTAAAAGCATACCCAATTAGAGCTGGAGCCTTTTACAAAGGTGTTGACTCAAGAGCCATCCTGAAACAGCAATGTTGTCTTCTGTGCGTAACTTTACCAAACATTACAGGATAGATGCTTCCCTAGATCCATAGTCCCTTTTGTATGTCAGTTCTCCCTGGATTAATTGACAGCTCTCCTATGATCCGTCCACCCTCAACACTTGCTAATTTTTGGGACTCAACCAGCTATTTGAAGTACTGCGAAGGTGATCTAAGGAAGGGTTTAGTACAGTTGTGGAAGAACTTGCTGTAACAGTAGATGTCCTGCTGATCATTGTTGCAGTATTCCTTCCCACCCTGCCATCCTGTTGTCTTTAACTAGATTTTGCCCTTTTTACCAAGGGTCGAAGTGTTGCTCTTAGCTGACCTTTTCCTATATGGTATCCTTAGGTGTCTCCAGGCTTCCTGGCTTTGAGATAGTCCAGAGTTTTCATGCTCATTTGTCAGCTTATGTACCCTTATGGCTGCAGGCTTAGGTTGTATATGAGATGTTAGGGCTGTATGGAAGTTTTTAGCTTTTGTGCCCTGGCTGGACATCCAGGTTATTTAGCAAGATAACCAAACTGTTTGGAATACTGCAGCAGTGATCCATAGGACATCTGCTGTTATGGTAGGTTATTACACAACTGTATCTCTGGCATGAACCAGTTTGAAAGGCTGAACTGATAAAGGAGTGGGTCTGCGAAAGAGTGTTTCATATTAATAAAGAAATTTGCCCACACATTGTCAGGCCCCAAGGAAATGGTTTATTTTTTCAACTCAGCCTTCAGAACTTGCTTATGGGCAGTCTTTTGGGAGATGTGGACAGTATATCAATGGGAATGATGGAAGGTGATGAGGGGAGACGTTAAACTAAAATTATCTGCTATTATGTTAGCCATAATGTCAGGGTTTGAGTGAGTGATCTTGCTATTATGTATCAACTTGGTGCTATGCTGGCAATTCTTCCTAAGGTTCTTAACATGGTTGAAGAAAGCTTTATGGTTGTTTTTGCTAATGGTGGTGATTTTCAATTCATACTTAGCCTAGGTGGATTTGATTTTATTTCTAAGTTCTTTGTTTTATTTTTCAAATTCAGTTTTGCAACTTAATGTTTTTAGTTTCTTTCCAAAGATGAGGATTTTTTTTCTTTTATGATTTACTTTGTTTATATAAGTTGTCCAACATAGTGGTTTGTTACTATATTTGACACTATTTTCAACGAAGTAGAAGGGCTTAATCAGTAGAGAAGCTCTCTGCATATACAGCAGTGTGGGCTACTGGGCCCTCAAAGTGGATAGGGAGCTCTTGAATTGCATTAGGTCATCAGCCAATTGTAATAAGTTTGTCTTAGAGATATTCCTAAGATGGTAGAGATTTGTGGGTATATTGGGTTAGGTCCTAATGGTGAAGACCACTGAATGTTGGGAAGACCTGACCAGTGATGGAGTAACTACACTGTAAATCCCCCCCCCCCCAGTAGTGAGTTAGCATCGATGAAATCCAGGAAACATAGTTCATATTTATTTGCAATACTGTAGGTCAGCAATTTTATAGTAAGGTGGTTGAAGTCCCCAAAATTAATACTGTTATGGTCTATATTATAGGACAAGCTTATTTAGATTGATTCAAGTCTAATGAGTGTCACAGAAAGGCCTGTGATATTTTCCAGGATATGGTAGGGAATCTAACTGGTAGTTATTAGGACATAAATGAGCTCTAGCTCTTTTGGAATTTTGGAGGAATATGTTCACATCACTACTTCAAGCAGAGATGGCTCTTTGGCAGGTCTCAGTGAGTAGTAGACATTGAATCCTGGTAGAGAAGGTCTGCTGTCAGTGCGCTGAAATGTGTTAACATGATGTCACAGATGTCATTTTTCCTAAAAAAAGAAGGCATGTGGGTAGGACAGTGTCTTAGAGAGGCTTATAGCAATGAGCAGTGCTACTTTTAAAAATATCCAGATGTGGTTTGACCAAATTAATAGATGGAGAAGACTGACATTACCTAAAATGCAGACTGGAGGTAGAGAAAGGTTTTGCTAATATACAAAAGCATTGAGGGGAAAGATGCAAACCTTCCCTCTCAAAACAATTTGGACTGTCAGACATCTGTTTCTAGAAAGATGTACACTGGAACTGCATATAATGAAACTCAGCCAGTTATTAAAGTCAAGTGTTTTTGTTTATACTGTGACATCATTCTTGATGAAGGTAGGATGTTCAAAACATAATATGCCCTTAAGAGTTGACCCATTTGTTTAGGATTTAGGAACTTGTGTAGACATTGACCTAACTTTTTACTTACACGCCTATATTCTTTTAAGAAAGTCCTTCCTTATTGTATAGCTTAAAACAAATGGATTGTGTCTAGATCTAGAGATGTCATTGTCCCCCTTTGCTCTCATGAGGCCAGTCATTAAAAATAATGGCCCCTTAGGCATGCATCTGTACAGACGTACGCAACAACTGGAACGCCAGCAGAGATACCTTACTAAAAGGATACAAGGCCTAAACAGCATATCCTACATGGATTGACTCAAAGCCTTGTCACTATACTCTGTATCCTACAGACTGCTAAG
Source organism: Protopterus annectens (assembly GCF_019279795.1). Classification (NCBI taxonomy): domain Eukaryota; kingdom Metazoa; phylum Chordata; order Ceratodontiformes; family Protopteridae; genus Protopterus; species Protopterus annectens. The sequence continues at coordinate 64,017,622 of NC_056727.1, read as the reverse complement.
AGGTGATCTGTGTCTGGCATACAAGGTGTCCTCTGACTCATTACTGATGGATTTACTGCACATCAGCAAGTCAAATGGCATCAGAAATACTTTGTCTAAGGATCTAATCCTCTTTTGCAACATCAACAGAACATTTGGAGGAACAGGTATATCTCGCAGAGGATATCGCTGCTGTGGAACAGAGCCCCATCCACATAAAACAAAGTTCATTCCTGTCCACTTTCAAGTGCAGCTTAGGTCTGTGGATGGAAACAGAAACTTTACCACAGGACTGCTCCCTGTACTACTAATGGACAGAGGCAGCTCCTTTACCTCATGTATGGATCCCTTCAAATTGTCTATGGTATGATCCCAGTTATTCTCATTAGGGGTATTATGTAGTTATCAACCATGAGAAGGTAAGGCCAATCTATAACTGAATGGCACAGGTTATTTTGAGGATAAAAAGGGAAATTGAATAGGCTTAAAATGGCCCACATGGGTCAGTTAGCCTAGTACTTTCCTATGAACCTATAAGACTAACTGCATACCTGCCTTAGAGGCGTTCTCAAGAGAGTTCCAATATTTTTCTCTTTATATACTCCAAGAATGTGTGTCATAAATCAATCATACCCACATGAACAGCAACTATGTTGTATTGATACCTGGGGTGAAGGGACTTGAGTGCACTAGTATCCTTTTATATCTTACCTTCTGAGAGACAGCTTACTATTACCCTTTCATTGCTCAGCTTAGTGAATGGTGCATCTGTGTATCTCAGTATGGAGTCATCTGTTCCATTTTTTATCTTTCAGTTTTAAAATAGGCATCTGTAAAGGATTTTTTTCTTATTTTGCATTGCAGTTACTGACTGGGAGTATGCTAACTTAAAGGATGACTGTTGGTTACCACTTGTTGGTCCAAAGTGCTTCTTGGGCCACTGTTCTGTGTTTGAATTGTGTTCGGTAGTTTCATTGTGGTTTACAAGAGTATGATGCCAGTGGAACAGAGGCTGTTCATTCTTTCTCTGATGATCCTTTCCTCTGATTCCACAGTCAAGCTGGCATACTTCAGATGTCATTGTAAAATGTCCAGTGAATAAACAGAGTAAAGGAAGACACTTCTTTGACATTTTGTTTTCTCTCTGCCTGACTTTTTTTCTCTCTATCACATTCCGAGTCATAAAACCATCAGTTTGATTGAATGAAGATTATCTAAGTGGCTAGTACTATCTAGAGTTTGGGAAATCATATTATTCAACTGCTATTGTATTAGACTAGAGACACTGAAGAAGAACAGATGTGAAACCAGATGAGCAACTTGGTGGTGGTGCACTAGTCTGTTACTTTAAAATCTGAGGTTAGTACAGGAGTTGAAATGACACAAGACACCAAGGCTCAAACTTAACAATTTATTAAGCAAAACTTTTTCAGATAAACAGTAAAGCTAATACTAAATAAACAGAAAAAACTAATAGATCATGTACTTACAAGCATATGCATAAACAAAATCATCTTTGCCACTGATAGGGCAACTTCAAATCCTATCCAGTGCAGCTATCTGTTCAGTCAAGGCAAGGCCGACACTGGCGAAATGTCTCTAAGCTCAGTTCAGGCTGGTGCTGTGATCAAATCTGGATGCTGATGATGATTTTCATCTTAGCCTTTGAGCTTTTATAGTCTTTTTGAGTTGATAGAATATTGTAGAAAGATCTGACATTACAGGCTCATCATAAGTTGATGGAATATTTTAGAAAATTACAGATCATTTCCTAAGTTGTAAACAAGCCTCGTAATGTCTGGTCTTGTGCCCTACTTCCCTTTTTCAAAGAACAGTTAGCTCACAACCTTGTGATATAGTTCCTCTTTGAAATCCCCACATTCTGGTAAACATCTTTTAAGCTGATAAGCAACTTATAGGTTAACAAAAGTTCAGTAATACCAGTAATCAGTGAGCAAGGCCTGCTCTTAAGCATATTGTATTGTTACAATATTAGCAGCATATAGTGAGGTAGTGGCATATCAAGAGCTAGCAATAAACAGCCTAACGATAATTAAACATGCACAGCGATACGTGGCTCGAGGCATAGCAAAAACTGGTAGACTGTGTGGATCCGTCACAGGCCACCCCTTGCATCGAGCAACGTACGCTGTGTATCCCTTATAATGGTTAAAACTGACAACATCAGTTTGTACCTTCTCATCACTTTACAATAAATGCAGCATGATATTATGCAAAATAACACAGAGATTATTGTGGTCAAAAGTAAAGGATGCAATAACAAATTAAACCACACTGAAGCCTTAGATGACCACATAAAAACATCATACCAATGCGAAACAGTTATATCCTGTATTTCATTTGCAATCTTTACAACGGTACCTTTATCATTAATCATTTTAATCACTGTTTGATGCGCAGCATTTAGTGTTTTATTTAGAAGTTGCAACACTGTTTGTCCTTCCTGCTTAATCTGTTGAAAATCCGGGTGAACTAGAGATGGCCATTTAAAAGTGTGTAATGGTTCTATGCTAGCATTAAATGTGACGTCCATCCATCTAGTCAGTCTAATCAATTCTCCATTACAAAAATCAATAATTGCATGGATATTACTTTTACAGTATGCTCCACCAGTTGTGATCATCCCATCGCTCCAGGCTAACTTACAGGAGGATATCACACAAACAGTGGTATCATTTAGCTGGTAGATGTCTGTACCATTTACTAAATACCTGTGCCAGGTACATTCCCCAGTTCCATTATGTAAGCATGGGTGAGGCTTCCTTTTCACCATCATGCATACCCACCCCTGGGGCCAGGTTTCACAACCTGCCACATCAACGGGTACATCATTATGATCAATCAAAGTAGATTCAATTTGAGGTACCCACCAATTATTTCCAAATTGCAAGGGCAATGTAACAAATGGACAGACCTGCTTTGTCCCTTTTTTACTAGCAAGATAGTCAAAAATCAGTATACAAGACTTATTTTTACATGCAAAATCTATTGGCTTTAACCAATGATACAGTTGCAGTTCCTTTTGCCAATGGGCTGCCTTCTTAGCCCCCCAAGTTTTGCAGATATTGCTGGTTGGCAGCCAACTGAGATAAGATACAAAAAGTCTGATTTACTTCTGTTGTGAGGTTATTTAAAATCTGTTTTGTATATGTATTTGTATGTTCAATCCACCTCCACAAGACAGTTTGAGTTAAAATACCGTCTACGGTTCTTTGTCCCAGCTCGGGATCATGGTCTGCTAGTAGCTTAAAGGCCATATTTAGGTCAGTGCCCAAACGGCTTAATTTGCTACGTAGGGTATCTATATCTACACTGTTTAGGAATCCAGTCCCTGTTTCAACTGCACCTAGTGCAGTACCAAGAATACCTGTGACATCACGTTTACTTCTTTTATATTTGTAATGTTTGTATTTGATATGCAAAGAACCAACCGGCCATAATTGTACAATTTTACAATGTGGATACCTGGTGGTAATATTAACTGCTGACATGTTAACTATCATTTTAACACGTTGTATAACTCTAGCACTACTTACAGTTTTACATCCTCTGGTATATCTTACCACATGTCCCAAACCATTAAATACAGTTGAACTATTGTCCATGGCATATATCTCCAAATCCGGAGATAGGGTTTCCGCGGTGTCGTTTTCCCTTTGAAATTCAGCTATGCAGGAGGAATCTAATGGAGACTTGGCTAAAGGAAATCCTGACTCGTTCAGCCTTTGGTACAGACCTCCAAAAGGGTTGGAAACACATTTTTCAGGATGTCTATCACAGTTTCGTCTACATACAGTTGTAATGCTTTCCGTCTGAGTGATGTTTCAAGTTAAGGCAGGCTTGGGTGTCACCGCATATAGATGGTCTCCCAATTTTCAATAAAAGTCACAGTCAGCTGTTAAATTTGCAACATCTTCCCCTTCGAATAGAGGGATAGGATCAAGACAGTCATATGGCCCATCTAAGTGTTGTCGTCGGAAAAGGTTGGCTCCTTCCCAAACAGTGGCAATAATCTATGGAGAGGAAAGTACAATGGTTGTTTAGCAGAATCAAGTAATACTAAAACAGTATCACCAGGTCCATCACAAATTACAGTCCCATGTTCATTTGGCTGATTGGGTGTGGTCACTATAACTTTTATTCCCAGCCATTTGCTTGGTTTAGTATCACAGTCTTGTAGTAAAATGGCAGCATCTTGATGCATACAAATTTCTACTAAAGGTTGCCCTTTCTGAATCATTTGTGTCTTGTTATCTAAATTGATAGCCTTCACTATCACTTCTCGTTCTGGCTCCCATAATGTAAAAACCTCCCAACTTTCTCCTAATAGTCCCCTTTTTGCCCCCAGTGCCAATTCTCTGGGAGAAAGAGTTTCCAACCTTTCTCAACTAATACTATATTTTGTGCTGGCACTCTTTGTTCAGTCAATGCACATAGCCAGAATCGAGTTTGATCAGTATTTGTCAAAAGAGGGTATATGGCATTCGGATTCAGCTTTTCTATTTTCAAAACACAGCAGTTGGAGAGAATGTCATTCATATGCATTTGCAAGGGAGTTTCTTGATGCTTCCGAGGTCTATTATTCAGCTGACTCACAGCTAATTCTAATACCTTTGCCCAGCCTCGTAACGTTCCATCATTCGTATTCTTTCGAATCTGTTCTTTAAGGAGCCCATTATACCTTTCAATTAAACCAGCAGCTTGGGGATGATATGGGATATGCAGCACCCATCGAACTCCATTTTCCTTTGCCCATTCTTGAACCTCTGCTCCGGTAAAGTGACTGCCTTGGTCACTTTGGATTTCAGTGGGAATCCCATATGTCATACATAATTTATTCAATCCTTTTAACACTGCTTGCTGGTTTGCCTTTTTGCATGGGGACACCATTAGTAATCCTGAATAAGTGTCCACCATCGTCAGGCAGTATTGCTGATTTTGATTCAGTGGTAAAGGACCAATAAAGTCTATTTGCCAGATTTGTGCTGGGCGACTGCCTCTGTGAATGTGTCCGTATGCTTCTGCTTGCAGTTGTATTTGTTTATTTCTTTGACAGATTTCACACTGCTTTATAACATGTGTAGTTATTTCCTTATTCAACTGCATACCATGCCTTCATGCCCATTCTATTGTCGCATCTCTTCCCAAATGCCCACTCCAATCATGGGCCCATCTTGCCATACTAGCACTTTTGGCTTTCTCTTCAGCAACACATACCGTGGCCATCTTATCTACCTGCTGGTTATGCCTCCTTTCATTTGTTACAAGTGATGCATGGGCATCTACATGTCCAACACTGATTTTGCATTGTTGAGCTTTTTACCAAATCTGTTGCCAGTCTTCTGAACCTCCCCATAGAGGTCTGCCATGGATCTTCCAATCCTATTGCTGCCAGGCAGGTAACCAGGTTGTCAATCCCTTAAAGACTACCTAGCTGTCAGTGTAGATGTATGCTTCATCTCCAGGTGATAAACTATCGATGACCAGGGCAACAGCTGGTAATTCTGCCTGATTATTTGAACCGGCAGTACCTTCGTCAAATAACACAGTTTCTGTTCGTGGGCAATAAGCCACTGCAGTCCAGGTCCTACCATTTGATCCAATTTTGGCAGAACCATCAGTAAACCATGCAAATTTCTGTTTTTCTGCATCTAAATTATCAAATGGTAATGCTTCAGTAATTGGAGACTTTGGAAGCTCATGTCGCTGTTGTTCTATCGCATCAGCATCATCCAGAATTACCAGTCCAGCCAACTGTTGTTGTACCTGAGACACTCCAGGCACAATGTTGGCCCTTTCCTGTAAATACCACTTCCACTTTTGTACAGTCGAAGATTGTGCTATCAGGGTTTTCATCAAAGTATTGTCTCGTAACCACCCCTGGATTGGGTAGTCTATCTTAACTGTCACTGTTTGTTGTTTAGTTATTCCTTCCACATGAGTCAATGCTGTGTACACTGCTAGTACATGCTGCTCAAGGGGACTATATCTCACCTGCGCTCCAGTCAGGGATTTGGACCAAAATCCCAAGGGTTTCTTTTTTCCCAGTGTCATCCTTCTTCCACAGCCCCCAAGACATAACATTATTGGCAACTGTTACTTCAAGGACGAAAGGTTGCTGTGGATCAACTGGGCCCAGCCCCACGCTCTGCTGTAGAGCCTTTTTTGTTTCTTCAAAAGCCGTTTGTTGCTTGGGACCCCACTGAAAGTCACATTTTTTCCTAGTTACATAGTGAATGGGTCGCAAAATCAGTCCGAGGTGAGGTACAAATGCTCTCCAAAAGCCCATTGCTCCCAAGAAGGCCTGTGCCTGCTGTTTCGTTTTTGGGACTGCAATTTTCTGGATACTCTCCTGTGCTGCTGCAGGAATTTCCCTTTTCGCTCCATTCCAAATCATACCAAGGAATTTTACTGATGTCCCTTGTTGTGTCTTATTCTCATTTATAGCCCACCCTCTGTTCTGAAGGTGCTGAATTACAGTTTTTAATGCAATATCCACATCAGATCTTTCTCCAGTAATCATTATGTCATCAATGTAATGAAAAATAGTCACTTTGTCCAGCTGTAACTTGGCTAGGTCTCTAGCCACTAGTCCATGACACAGGGTAGGGCTGTGCAGATATCCCTGAGGTAACACTTGGAAGGTATACTGCCTCCCCTCCCAGGTAAAAGCAAATTGGGCTCTGCTTTCTTCTGCTATTGGAATGGAGAAGAAGGCATTTGCTAAGTCCAAAACTGCATGATATGGTCCAGCAGATGAAGACAATCTTTCCACGATTGTAACAATGTCTGGAACAGCTGCCGCTAAGGGTGGGGCCACCTTGTTCAGACCTCGATAATCTACAGTCATTCGCCATGATCCATCAGGTTTCTTTACTGGCCACACCGGACTATTGAATGGACTCACTGTTGGCTCAAGTATGCCAACCTGAAGCAGTTCTTGGATCGTCTCAGTGATCTCAGCGTGCCCACCTGGGATACGATATTGTTTGATGTTCACTATTGTTTTAGGTGTGGGAATATAAAGCGGTTCCCACTTAGCATTGCCTCGAACTACAGCCTTAACTGCGTTGACTGAACAATGCCACACTCCAAACCTAAATGACCCTACAGTGGTTTCTAAAGTTCTACTCTTTAACACATCTATTCCTAAAATGTGTTCAGGTACTGGAGCTATTACTGCTTCAATGTAAATATGAATACCATAAGCTATCTTAATCTTGGTTTTGGTACCTAGTGTCTTTGCCCCTCCATAACCATCAATCTCTACATACTGTCCACGAAATCTACGGGGGTTGCCTGCAAAAAATGGTTACTTCTGATCCTGTGTCTACCAGAGCCATCACATGTTGTGGCCCTCCCCTCCAAAAAATGGTAAGGGGTACGTAAGGGCGTCGGTCCCCAGGTGTAATTGCTCTTACTGTACCCCTAGCTACTGAGGACCCGCCTACTAGTCAATTTGTCTCTGTTTTTTCGACCGGGGTTCTCCATTTCTTTCCTCCCCAATCTCTCTCATCATTAAATTCCCCCTTTTGCCACTGTGCTAGCTCCTCATCAGTAGGGATGTTAGGATATAATTGATTCCATCCTACCTTCCCTTCAGTGGTACTTCTGGTTGGACTTTTTTGTAGGGGTTTGCTTTTTACTCTCAGAACTTGAACCTTTTTCTTTTTGTTTTTGCTTCCACTTTTTATATAATTCTTCAGTAGCTATCCCATCTATTTCTGCAGCTTCAATCCCCCACCTTAACAGATCCAGAAACATTTGCTTTCTTGTAACTTTTTCTCCAGATTTAACTTTTGATTTCTCCGCATTTGCCTTTCTAGCTCTTCTCTGTTCTTTTTCTTCCACTAATTCTGCCATTTGATTTAGAGTGGCTATTACATCCCATATCTGCTGACCTACACAGCCTGCCAGGGCAGCCATCAGCTGCCCTTTCCACCACTGTGGTGCGTTTTCGATCAATTTGCTCCTCATATTGCTAGTCATAATTTGTGCATCTGGTCCTTTCGGAAGCACTAATGTCCCATTCCTCAATTCCAGTGAGTAAACGGTAGCCAACATAGCCATTTCTCTTAACTGCTGTATTGCCTCTGCTATTGTTTTCCAAGGCTTATGATGTTCTTCATCTCACATTGCTGCAGTCATAACCTGTGGGTAGTCCGCTGTCCTCGGTTGGCCCGAATACCAAAGTATTAGGCTGGAGACGGTCATGGCGCTCAGATCTGACGTCAGTGCGCCATGGTATTAAAGCGCATGACCGACATCATATCCTCAGTCTTTTTTGCCGCATGGTTCGAAGCAGAAGCAGCGTTTGCAAGTGCCGTTCGGCGTTATGAAATTTTCATATTCTGAGTTTCAGACCGAATCCAAGTTGGGCTAAGTACCCCATTGGGGAATATTTTTGTTTTTTCTTGCCTCAGTTAATTCCGGATGTCAGAAAAAGTGAATAATTGTATTTCTTGTGGGAAACAGATACCGCATAGGGATTACCACTCTCTCTGTATTCCTTGTTTGGGGCCTGAGCACGACGTAGTCGGGTGTCGCTTTTGTGCTAGATTTAATAAGCGCACCATTAAGCGTAGGTTAGATTGCGCTAGGCTTGTCTTCGGTAAGCGGTGTAATTACAGTATGTCTCAGGGGGAGCCGTTAATTTTGCAAGATGTGGCCTCTCAGGAGTCAGGTCAGGCTGAGGGGGCCTCTCAGGTTGCTGTACTCCCTTCTTTGCCTAAGGTGGTTAGGCCTTCTCCTTCTGTCTCTAAGGTACCTTCCAAGGTCAGGCCTGGTTTGCCTTCCTCAGGTGTCGGTCCTAGTTCTGCAGGTTCTGTGCCTAAGAAACACATGCTTAAAATGGCAGAAGATTTGATTTCCTTAATCAGGGGTTCTATGCCCCCTCCAGATAAGAGGCCTAGGGTGGAGCCAGAGGTGGAAAGTTTGGAACAGGCTTCAGATTACTCAGAGTCTTCGGCTGAAGACACTCAGGATTTTCCTCCTTATTCTGATTCAGACGCAGAGGATTCCAGTCCTTCTGCTTCTCCTCCAGAGGATTTTTCTTTTTCAGAAACCCTGCATTCTATGAGGGAGCATTTTAAATGGGAAGGTCAGGATTTCTCAGATTCCCGAAAGAGGCTTAGGGAATTTTTGTTTTTGCCACAACATCGGCCCTTGGCTATACCTCCTGTTTTGGATATTGTTCAGAATGTTTTCTCTGAGGCTTCTCTTAATCCAGACTCTTTGCCTCCTGCGCCAGTTAAACCAGATAGGTATTACAGAGTGCCAGAGGCTCATAAATATCTGTATAAGAGCCCAAGGGCTGACCCAGAAACTATTAGCCAGGGACCTAAGGGTGTCAGGGCTTCGGTTGTAAAGAATCCAGTTCCTATGGATAAAGATTCTAGAGCTTTGGATAGGTGGGGTAAAAAAGTGTATACCTCTTCCACTCTAGCAATGAGGGCTTTGAATTGCCAATTTCATATGTTGAAGTACCAGAATTTTCTCCTTATTCAGTTAAAATCTAAGGTAGATGCTTTGGCAGAGGGCATAGAGTGTAAGGAATTACAGGATTTGGTTCATGCCTCTGATCAGGTGGGTAAGCATTCTTTGCAGTGTGGTTTCGATGCTTTGCAGGCTTCTTCCAGGGTGGCTGCCACTGGATCAGTTATTCGCAGGCACGCCTGGCTTAAGGATCAGAACTTGTCAGAGCACGTTAAAGCTAGAATTTTGGATGCTCCTTTGCAGTCTGAAGTTTTGTTTGGTTCTCCTGTGGAGCCTGTCTTAAAGAAAATGGAAGACAAGGCTAAGTCTATGCAGACTGTTAAAGATTTTTTGCAGGTGCAGCCCCCTAAGTTTAGCAGGAATTGGCCTACTAAGGGATGGGCTTACCCTTCTTCTGATTTACAGTCTAGGGGCAGATCTAGACGTGGTAGGGGCAGAGCTCAGGGTTCTTTCAGGCCTAGAACGTGGAGTTCCCCTGCACAATCTACAGGTGAGGGCAGGGGCCAGTCCTTTCGTAAACAGGCCCAATGACCTGCATCTTCAGCTGCCAGATCCTTCCTGTCTGGCAGCTCCTCTGGGAGGAAAGTTGGCACTCTTCAAGCAAAACTGGCTTTTAGTCACCCAGGACAAATGGGTATTGGACATTATAGACCGAGGCTACAAGTTTTATTTCCACACATTGCCTCCTTTCAAAGGCATGCCAGACGTTCCTCCTCAGCAAAGGGTAGAGGCTCACAAACAGATTTCTTTACTTCTTCAAATGGGGGCTATACAGCAGGTCCCTCTGTCAGAAGTGGGCCTAGGATTTTATTCTCGCCTGTTTCTTGTACCAAAAAAAGGAAACACTTGGAGGCCAATTTTGGATTTATCTATCCTCAACACATACCTGGGCATTCCAAAATTCAAAATGTTGACGTTGCAACAACTTCTGCCTCTGTTGGGCAAAGATCACTGGATGGTAACTCTAGATCTCAAAGAGGCTTATCTTCATGTTCCTATCAGGCCCAGTTGCAGGAGATTCCTGCGTTTTCGGGCTGGGACTTTACATTATCAGTTCTCTGCATTGCCCTTTGGCTTATCTACAGCGCCCAGGGTATTCACAAAGGTTCTGGCTCCGGTGATAGCCTTCTTAAGGTTAAGAGGAATACAAATTTATCCTTATTTGGACGATTGCCTGATTCTTGCTCAAGACAAAAACAAGCTACTTCACCATCTTCAGTATGTTATGGCAGTGTTAAGGTGCCTAGGGTATTCTGTGAACGAAACAAAGTCCAGTCTAGTACCCTCTCAGGAAATGTGCTTTCTGGGTGTGAGACTGAATACAGCTTCCCAGATGGCTTTTTTGACCCTGGACAAGCAAAGGAACCTTACACTTTACTTCCAACAATTGTCTCTTCGGTCCAGGCTGACTGCAAGGACAGTCCTTCAAGCCTTGGGGTTCATGGCATCTTGTATTCTGGTGCTTCCCAATGCCAAACTGCATATGAGGAAGCTACAATGGTATCTCAAAAATGTATGGATGCAACACTGCCACGATCTGGACACTGTCATTCAGATAATACCTTGCATTCAAAAGGAATTTTTGTGGTGGGCTCAGGAATGTCACCTAAACAAGGGACTCTCTGTGACCCGACCAGAGGCGAGTCAGATCTTAACGACAGATGCCTCGGACAAGGCTTGGGGAGCACACTTCAATGGAAAATGGGTTCAAGACACATGGCCTGCCAGACTTCAACATTTACATATCAACTTGAAGGAGATGTTAGCAGTCCAATTTGCATTGATGGCCTTCAAGGATCTACTTCACCCAGGACTAGTGTTGATTCAAACAGACAACACAACTGTCATGTGGTACATCAACAAGCAAGGGGGAACCCATTCGTACCCTCTTTGCAGGCAAGCTATGATTTTGTGGGAGACTGCTCTCAGTTTGCACCTCACTCTTCAGGCAAGGTTTCTGCCAGGAGCACAGAACTCCTTAGCAGATGTTTTGAGCAGACAGATGGTGGATCCCCACGAGTGGAAGTTGGATCCTCATGTATTTCGACAGTTGACAGTGATATTGGGGACTCCAGACATAGATCTGTTCGCTTCTCCACTAAATTTCCAGTTGCCAAAGTTTTGCACAAAGATGTTTCATCCAACAGCTTGGAAAGTGGATGCTCTATCATTCAGTTGGAGCAATCTCCACGTCTATGCCTTTCCTCCTCTGCCTCTCCTTCCCAAGGTACTCTTGAAGGTCAGACAAGACAAGCCCTCCATGATTCTAATAGCTCTAGATTGGCCTCGACTGCACTGGTACCCTCTGCTGAGGAGTTTAGTACGGGAGCCTCCTTGGCCTTTGCCTTCAATTCCACACCTTTTGTCTCAGGCAGGCAATCATTTTCTCAATGTCAGGATTCAGTCCCTGCATCTAACAGCCTGGCATATTCTGTTCTAGAACCTGAAGGGTCGCAGCTTCCTCAACAAGTTTTGAATGTTATTTTGGAGGCCAGAAGGCCTAGTACAAGGAAAGTTTATGCTGATAAATGGAGGAGATTTTTTATTTGGAGCAAAGCAAAGAGCTTTGATGTTTCCAGGCCTGATTTGAGTGTTTCTCTTCAATATCTTACAGAATTATTAGACAAGGGTTTGTCTTTCTCCTCTGTAAAAGTTCATGCTGCAGCTATTTCTGCTCACTATGACTGTGACCCACCATTATTCTCTCATCCTTTGTTTAAGCAATTCCTTAGAGGGGCAAAGAACATAAGACCCCCGCGTAGAGCTCCTACTCCTTCCTGGGATCTCAGTTTTGTGTTGGAAAAACTTACTTTACCTCCTTTTGAACCTGCAGCTACGTCTGAGTTAAAGTTTTTGTCTTGGAAGACTGCTTTTTTGTTGGCCATTACGTCTGCTAGAAGGGTATCTGAATTACAGGCTCTAATGGCAGTTGAGCCCTTCCTGATTTTTCATAAGGATAGGGTCTCCCTGCGTACTAACCCTACTTTTATGCCTAAAGTGGTTTCAAATGTGGCCTTGAACCAATCTATTCATTTGCCTACTTTTTATGCTGATCCCCAAAATAAAGGGGAGAAAATTTTGCACACTTTGGATATTCACAGGCAGTTGCGTTATTATTTGAGCAGGACTAAGAGGTTCAGACAGTCTCAACAGTTATTTGTTTCTTTTGCTTTGGGCTCTCAGGGGAAACCTGTTTCAAAACAATCTATTTCTAAGTGGATTGGCCATTGTATTGCTTTTTGTTATTCTCATCATGGTAAGGAGATTCCGGCTGGAATCAGACCTCATTCCACTAGGGCTACTGCCACTTCTACTGCTTTTTAAGGGTGTAGCTACTAAAGATATTTTGGAAGCAGCTACTTGGAGTTCAGTGCACACTTTTTCTAAACATTATCATCTCCCTCTTTATTCCAAATCTAGGGCTGGGTTTGCCACTGCAGTCTTACAGGGCATATTAGCAGCTCCCAATGCTTTATGATTTTGCCAACCTCCCTTTACTTTTGCTTTGGGATTCTACCCACAGGTTATGACTGCAGCAATGTGAGATGAAGAACATAGTACAGTTTTGTACCTACCATAAATGTAGATGTTCGAAGATCCACATTGCTGCAGTCCTATTTTCCCTCTCTCCTTCCCCTCTGTAGTTTGGAGTGATTGTATGGTTTGGGTTGTAGATGTTGTTTGTACATGGGTTTTGGAGATTTTTCTATTTTTGGCTGTGGCCTTTCTTTTTAGGGCCTTCTGACATCTGGGGCAAGAAAAGACTGAGGATATGACGTCGGTCATGCGCTTTAATACCATGGCGCACTGACGTCAGATCTGACGAGGACAGCGGACTACCCACAGGTTATGACTGCAGCAATGTGGATCTTCGAACATCTACATTTATGGTAGGTACAAAACTGTACTTTCGTCAGCTACTGCTGTAGCATCAGGCCAAGTAGCGCGGAAAGCCGAGGCTAACCACACCACCAGTGTATTCACCTGGGGATCATCATGATTCACATTGTTTACTATTTGCTTTAAACGTGGGTGAAACACCAAACATGCACATTGGTGCATCTCTTCAGCATTTAGAGACACCGCTTCTCCCCCTGTGTCCCTAACCCGAAGAAACCATGCTAAAACAGTTTCCCCTGGCCTTTGCTTATAGATTTGGATTATATTCAATAATTCAGCTTGAGTATAACTCCGCACCTCAACCCATTGTTGTGGCGCTGCCCCCCCAGTATACTGTCCCTTTTTCTCAATAACTGGGCGTGCCTCCACTGACGGAGAATTTACTATTTCAAAATCACTATCACCCTCATCCGTTGAGGGGAGATCACCTTCCCACTCCTCAGGATCAAACTCTGCCTTACACAGCAAAGCACGAACCCGAGGCCTTGAGGGCGGATGGCGTAGTTTTCTCCCATTTCGTTGTCTACGCTGTTGAATTATTCAAGTAACTAGAGTCACTGAATTAGATTTCCAGTGTTCAGCTTCCTCCCCTACTTTAACAAGTGCCATGTTTGCCTTCTCCAAAGCATCTCTATCCAATCTATGTGTATGTTCTCTACATTGCTCTTCTAATTCTAAAACTTTTTCTTTTAGTTTCTCTACATCTCTGTCTAATTCCTGAATTGCTTCAAAGAACAGCCATCCGGCTGCTCCCACCCCTTCCTTCACCTTTTTCCCCTTATCATCCAATTTTAGCTCCGATAAAGCTCTAGCTAGACTATCAGGGTCTGCCTTAGGTCTTTCCTGCAAGGGTTTTGGGGAAGGAGGAGGTGAAACTTGACTCAATACCTTAGCAAGAGGATCCCACTTCCCAAATAATGCTGTCAACGTAGTATCAATGCCCAACTTATTTGGGGTGCCTAATGCAGCATCCTTCTTACCTATGCCTAGGTGTTTTAAAGGAAAAACCATTGGTTGTTGTTGTGACATTTCCACTGTAAACCCCAGATCCTGCTGACTATGCCAAGTGCACTAGTCTGTTACTTTAAAATCTGAGGTTAGTACAGGAGTTGAAATGACACAAGACACCAAGGCTCAAACTTAACAATTTATTAAGCAAAACTTTTTCAAATAAACAGTAAAGCTAATACTAAATAAACAGAAAAACTAATAGATCATGCACTTACAAGCATATGCATAAACAAAATCATCTTTGCCACTGATAGGGAAACTTCAAATCCTATCCAGTGCAGCTATCTGTTCAGTCAAGGCAAGGCTGACACTGGCGAAATGTCTCTAAGCTCAGTTCAGGCTGGTGCTGTGATCAAATCTGGATGCTGATGATGATTTTCATCTTAGCCTTTGAGCTTTTATAGTCTTTTTGAGTTGATAGAATATTGTAGAAAGATCTGACATTACAGGCTCATCATAAGTTGATGGAATATTTTAGAAAATTACAGATCATTTCCTAAGTTGTAAACAAGTCTCGTAATGTCTGGTCTTGTGCCCTACTTCCCTTTTTCAAAGAACAGTTAGCTCACAACCTTGTGATATAGTTCCTCTTTGAAATCCCCACATTCTGGTAAACATCTTTTAAGCTGATAAACAACTTATAGGTTAACAAAAGTTCAGTAATACCAGTAATCAGTGAGCAAGGCCTGCTCTTAAGCATATTGTATTGTTACAATATTAGCAGCATATAGTGAGGTAGTGGCATATCAAGAGCTAGTAATAATCAGCCTAACAATAATTAAACATGCACAGCGATACGTGACTCGAGGCATAGCAAAAACTGGTAGACTGTGTGGATCCGTCACAGGTGGGGACAACATAAAGAAGGGAAAGCAAAGTGACTTCAAGGTAGCAGTTGACTGAACGACAAGTTAATTAGAGCTTTCATCTTTTGTAAACTAATACTTCAGAAAACAACCAATAAAAGTTATAGATTTTTTTATTCATTTTGTTAGTCAGTAGTGCGTACAGCACTTGGATGTGAAGAAAAAAAAAAAGAATAAAACTAGAAAATTAACAGAAAGCTGGTAAGGAAAAAAGAGAAGTAACCTTGTGGCTGATCAGCAGAAAGCAGAGCAATACCCTGACTCATTAATATTAGAGCTAGTAGAAGAGGTCAAAATAAAGAGAAATAGAGGTATATATAAACCACGCCTCAACAGAGATTTTACCCATATTTCGTTAGAATCAGTTGTGGATGAAGTCCACTGGGGAAACACTAGTGGGCCAACCAATATTGAAGCAAACAAATACACAGTAAGCTTCATTACACCATATAGTATTGATGCATACAGCGTAAAGGATGTTATTTACAAAAGCGGGAGCCTCATTGTTGGGGAGTTATCATTTTGAGCAAAAATAGGTGAAAGCCCCCAGGTGGTTTTTAAAAGACGGCACAGCTTGAAAAATCTATTAGAACATGGGAAACCTCCAAAGACTAGGTATCCAGGGATGTTCAGATGTGAGATGTGCTCTTACTGTAAGCACATAGACATAGGTCAAACATTTAAGGTGAGGAACATAAAATATAATGTAAATAAAAAATTTAACTATAATTCTAAACTGATTGTCTACTTAGCCCAGTGTCAACAATGCCCAGCTTTTTATGTTGGGAAGACCGATAGGAAACCCAAAGAGTGGGTATATGAACAGAGCTAAAGTAGACAATGCATTAGCCAAGCACATTGTAGAATTCCAGAATAATTTTAAATTCAGAGGCATTGACCAAGTGGAACCTGATAATAGAGGAGGCCCACACTCCTTGTTAGTAGAGAAACTAGGACTTTTATGGCAGGTCAAATTGAATGCATGCGCATACCCAGGCTTGAATAACTATTGTTCAATTTCATGTTTGTTAAAACTTAAGAGTTTGTTGAGATAAGTGGAACACTATATGGCGTATATATGATCTGAAGTAGTTAACTTCATTTGGTCTGCAACCTGTAGGTATCGGATCTGTCCTCGGATCCAAGCCGGCAGCTTTACCTAGCTAAAAGATCCGAGCTCCTAGCTCCTCCCCCTACCCATAAGCACCGGCTACACATCCCCCATCCTCAGATATAGTTTGCCGTGGCTTGTAGCAGCTTCTAGAGACGAGCTCTTAGGCGTGGGTGAGATATTTCCAGTTTGATAAAATCCTTTTAAATCGTTTTTTTCTAAATTTCTTTGGTGTGTGTGTTTTGTTTAGCCCCCTTTATCAACTAATATATTTAGCGTATTTTTTTGTGGTAAATTTACTTCAAATTTTGTTTCATTCCCTCCCCCTAGTGCGTGAGTGTGTTGTGTGATGGCTGAAGGGCCTAAAGTCATTTTTTCTAAATGCACTGAGTGTGGTCATAAGCTGTCCCCAGCCGATGGCCACATTCAGTGCGTTATTTGCTTGAGGGTGGCCCATTTATCCACCAGCTGCCAGGTGTGTGCGGCTTTCAACCCCCAGGCTATCAGGGATAGGAGGAACAAGCTAATCCTGGCGGGATTGTTGCCCCTGGATTCTTCTTCCTCCTCTCCCTCTAAGGCACCGGTCGTGGCTGTGGCTTCAGTGCCTTCCAATCCCCCTCCCTTGTTGGGGACTCAAACTCCCTCTGCTTCACAGGGGGAGGGGGACTCTTCTTCCTCTTCTAAAGAAAAAAGGAGAGAGAAGGACCGGCACAAGCATAAAAGGCGGGCTGAGTCTCATCTCTCAGCCCCGCCAGCGAAGATAGCTAGTCCTGCTAAGAGGGCCTCTGTTTCTCCTCATTCTCGGCTCCGTTCTCCTTGCTTTTCCCCGTAGCCGGAAGAGGAGAACCGGTCTCCCTCGAGGTGGCCCTCCAGGCCCGCCTCTACGACCTCCTCCAGATCCACCAGAAGCTTGACCGACGCTGATTTGGACTGGATGATGCGTCGTTTCTTGCAGGCTCAAATGCAGATGGGGATGCTCCAGCCCCCCTGCGGAGGGGGGGGGAGTTCAGCCCCTTTCTTTACCCCGATCGCTCCTTCTCCGACCCGTTTTAGGGTTTTGGAGTCGTTGGATCTGTGTCGTTTCAGACCGGGGAACCATCGGCGCCAACAGTCTTGATTACTTCGACGCCGACTATGCCCTCGAGCATGTCGGATCCTAGCTCTCGGGGCCGAGAGCCGAGCGTCGGATCCGTGGGGGGAACTGTGTCTTCGGTGCCGTTTAGGTCGGAGCACACTTCCCTCTCGGGTCTGACCGCTTCGGCTCCGACGCCAATCCCTGCATCGGAGCCGAGGGGGCTGCTCTCGGAGCCAGGGGAGAGCGGTTCGCCCTCAGCGTTTGATGTAGTGGAGAGGGTGCTGTCGAGGACTTCCAGATCCCCTGTCCGGGCTGCGGATCCATCTGTCACCCCTGCGCATTTGGGCCTGTCCTTCATCATCCGGCCACAGGGACAGCCTGCATCGGTGCTCCAGTCTGTTCCCTTAGAGGAACAAGACCCCGTGGGTGAGCCCTCCTCGGATAGCCCGACCGAGGAGGTTCCTTACAAACGGAAGTGCAAAAGGAGGCACCTGGACTCCCCTGAGTCCCTCGTGGAGGACACAGACTTGGAGGAAGGGGAAGGTTCCCCACGGTCACCCCCTGAGGATGTCTCCTTTGGAGACATCATGGAGATGTTATGAATCAGAGGAGGGTGGTCTGCCCAAAAACCTTCCTCTGACGAGTCTGTGTTCCTGGAGGCGTTTGATGCAGGCCTTTCTACTTCTTGGGTGTCCCCCTCGGCTTACCCCCTGGTGGATTTAATTACCACCAGGGCTTGGAAGGAGCCGGACACCGTGGAGCCAATCGGCAGAAGGCCAGACAAAATACTTAGTCCCCCTTATGATAGGCTGGCATGGTCTAAAGGTTCTCCAGTGGATGCCATGGTGGTGGCGGCTGCCACCAAGAAGGAACTAGTGCAGGAGAGTTCCTTGGTCCACCCTCCAGATAAGGAATCTCGGACGTTGGACCGCATTGGAAAGTGGATGTTTGCTTCAGCTACCTTCTCTGTAAGGGCGCTGAACTATATGGCACACGTCATCAGACTCCAACGAGACTTGATTAAGGAATATGCTGGAGCCCCCCCGGTGTCCATGGTGGCCGAGGACAAATGCACCTTTTCGGCTCGCATGGCCAGTCTGAAAATTATTACTAATACATCTATGCGGCTACTCTCCCATGCCACGGAGGGAGTGGCTAGAGCCAGCGGAGCAGGCATCGCTCTGCGGCGCCATGCCTGGCTCCACCTTTGCGATTTTGCGGAACCCTTCAAGGCATCCTTCGCGAACACGCCCTTTGACGGTTCTACGCTCTTTGGCAAGACCGTCCACGACACGCTGATCCAAAGCGAGAAAGACGGGAAGATGCTGTCTGCCGTCGGGATCCACTTCTCTAACCCCCAACGGTCCTTCTCGAGGAACCAGAGGGGACAAAAGAAGATGTGGTTCCGGAAATCACAGCAGTCCCGTCCCACTTCGGACCCCTTGTCCTTCAGAGGCAGAGGAGGACAAGGTGGACGCCGGCCCAGAGGCAGAGGGGGGCCGAGGAATCTCGGGTCTCGAGAACCTTTCTCGGAGAGGCCCGCGCAACAGCCCTGAGGGCTTACCCAACTGTCCCTCTCTGGAGGCAGTCGGGGGGCATCTGTCGGAGCACCTCCAAACTTGGGAGTCCATTACTACGGATCGGTGGGTGCTATGAATTATATCCAGAGGTTATTCCATTCCCTTTCTGAGTCTTCCCCCTTCTTTGAAACACCTCCCCAATGTCCCACCCGATCAAAGGGAGGCGGCAGCTTCAGAAATTTCGAAGCTATTAGAAAAAAGAGCCATCCAGCACGTCCCCCCAGGCCAGTCTGGATTGGGAAATTACTCTAGGTTCTTTTTAGTGCCAAAAAAGACGGGGGACCTGAGGCCTATCCTAGACCTCTCATCTCTAAACCTGTTCATCCCCAAAGAGAAATTCTGGATGGTCACTCTGCAATCTATTCTCCCCTTCCTATGGGAGAACGACTGGATGTGCTCCATAGACCTCAAGGATGCGTACTACCACATTCTAATGGACAGGAGGTTCCTCCGCTTTCGGCTGGGAGCCAGTCACTATCAGTTCAGGGCTCTTCTGTTCGGCCTCACCTCAGCCCCCAGGGTGTCCACCAAGGTCATGGCAGTGGTCACAGCCCACCTGAGACTTCAGGGCATTCGGGTCTTTCCATACCTGGATGACTGGCTCCAAACGGCCTCCACCAGGCATCAGCTCTGCTGTGCCAGGGGTTAAACCCTGGCCCTTACTCAGCATCTGGGTATTACTGTAAACCTTCAAAAATCGTTCCCTCATCCGGTGCAGGTTCTGGAATTTATAGGGGCCAAGATAGATACACGCCACTCCAAGGCCTTTCTAACAACAGACAGGTTGCGCAGTTTGTCTCTTCATGTTTTGGCAATTCTCCAATCCCCAGCCCCACCTGTGGAATTAGTCCTGAGAGCTCTGGGCTCCATGGCGGCAGCCATTGGTCTGTCGCCCTTTGCGTGACTGCGCATGAGAATTCTTCAGTGGACTCTTCAGGTCCAATGGTCACTTTTACTGCACCCCTTGAACACCCTGATTCCCTTGAGCAGGGTTTGCAAGGACTCCCTTCTCTGGTGGCTTCACTCTTAGGAGCTGCGAGAGGGGAGACCGTTTGTCATGCCTCAGCCCCAAGCCACGTTGACCACGGACGCTTCTTGCCTCAGGTGGGGGGGCACGCTATGGGCAGAACTGTCCAAGGCACGTGGACTCCCTCAGAGACCATTCTGCATATCAGTATTCTGTAGATGTGGGCGGTGCTTCTGGCGTTGCAAGCCCTACAAGACCTTCTTCCTCCGGGAACTATTGCAATTCAGACCGACAAACATGGCTGTAGTCTGGTACATCAACAAACAGGGAGGAACCAGATCTTATCCCCTTTGCCGAGAGGCTATGAGAGTTTGGGAATGGGCGACCTCCACCAACCACTTTCTGGTAGCAACGCACATTCCAGGCCGGCCCAACATCCTTGCAGACAAGCTAAGTCGCTTGATCCTCACACCGTACGAGTGGTCTCTAAACCCGTTAGTAGCGAAACAAATCTTCCTCAAATGGGGTCTACCTTCCTGCGATCTTTTTGCTTCTCCGTCAAACACAAAGTGCAGAGAATTTTTCGCTCTAATTCCCCCAATAGGGGAGAACCCCAGAGACACTGTGGTTCATGCTTGGCCCCCCGGTCTCCTTTATGCTTATCCCCCGCTTCTGCTAATGACGAAGTTCCTGCAGAAAGCCCATCGGTTGGGAAGCAAGATAATCCTAATAGCCCCATTCTGGCCTTGCCAGATCTGGTTCCCTTACCTGCGGTCTCACAGTGTAGTTCCTCCTTGGATCTTAGATCCCATTCCGGATCTAATTTCTCATCCTGCGGGATTACAACCCCCAAACCTGGGCGACCTCAAGCTCACGACTTGGTTGATCCAGTTCCGCTGATAGCAAGGACTCCCGGTATCTCATCACCAGTGAAAGCTATTCTGGTAGCAGCACACAAACCTTCTACCAGAAAAATCTACAGTAGTAAATGGAAACGTTTTTCCATCTGGGCCAAAGACAGGGGCTTAGACTCCTTTACTGTCTCTATTCCGACGATTCTTGATTTTCTGCCCCATATCTTTCATCAGGGAGCCAGTGCATCTACGGTTAAAGTACATTTGGCAGCCATCTCTCATTTTCATATTGGGGATGATGTAGGATCACTGGCTTCCACCAGGATTTGCAAAACTTTTTTTAAAAGGCGCCTTTCTGTTAAAACCGCCAGTTAAGTCTGCGGTCCCACCATGGGACTTAACATTGGTCCTACAGGCTTTGACGGGCCCCCCTTTTCGAACCGGCTGCTTTTGCTCAGTTGAAATTTTTATCTTGGAAAACAGCCTCCCTGATTGCAATAACTTCAGCCAGGAGAGTGTCTGAGCTTCAAGCTCTCTGTATGAAATCCCCTTACCTAATATTTCATAAGGACAGAGTTTCTCTCAGGACTAATCCTTCCTTCCTCCCTAAAGTAGAGTAGAATATTAATCAGTCTATTAATCTGCCAGTGTTTTTCCCCAATTTTCAGAACAAAGGGGAATACACATTACACAAATTGGATGTACATAGACAACTGTGTTTTTATTTGCACAGGACAGCAACTAACCACAAATCTGATCAATTGTTTGTGTCCTTTGCCAAGTCTTCTCTAGGTAAACCTATTACCAAAGTTACTTTAGCCAGCTGGATTTCACAATGCATCATTCAGGTCTATTTAGCTTCAAACAAACCGGTACCAGTGGGAATCCATGCTCATTCAACCAGATCCATAGCTACCTCTGCAGCGTTCTGGTCTAGAGTCCCTATAGACGACATATGTTCAGCAGCTACTTGGTCCTCCTCTCATACATTCATTTCCCATTATAAATTGGATATGATATCCAGGAGTAGGGCTTCCTTTGGCTCTGCAGTGCTCCGGAATATTCTTCCTTGAGGGCTGCCCAAGGGTTCTAGGTAGCTGGGGACTCTGTCCCACAGGTTGCAGACCAAATGAAGTTAACTACTTCAGATAAAGGAGTTATGTACTCACCATAACGTTCCATCTGAGTAGGTAACTTCATTTGTCTGCAACCGACCCCCCCTCCATTCCCCCTAACCAGTTTCGTGCTTCTTAACCATGGGATAGGATTGCTTATGTTGTTAGGCAGTGGGTTACTGGCCTCATTCGAGGGTCTTGTGAAGTTTTTATAGGCAAACTCGATCTGAGGATGGGGGATGTGTAGCAGGGGATTATGGGTAGGGGGAAGAGCTAGGAGCTCGGATCTTTTAGCTAGGTAAAGCTGCCGGCTCGGATCCGAGGACGGATCCCGATACCCACAGGTTGCAGACAAATGAAGTTACCTACTCAGATAGAACGTTATGGTGAGTACATAACTTCTTTTTTTGTATACTGCTAACAATTTTTTATTATATAATTTCTTATTATATATTATATATATTTTTACCATATTTTGTTCATTAGGAAAATTTTTAAAACAAGATAAAACCTTGAAAAATTTGGAGACTAAAGTTGTATATGGAATGTGTAGGGTTAAGTAGGATAATTGCATTACATATGGTTTAATAAGTAGTTGATACCCATTGGGTAAAATGATATCACATTTTTTTAAATGTTTTAAACTGATGTTTTGGAATAAGACTTTATATGATGAAGTACTGAATAATATTCAAACGAAAAGTGCTTCATAATAAACTAATGAGGACTTTGCTTTCAGTTGTGCAGTTTCTCAGTTTGTTTGGATGTATATCAATTATACCAAATTAGACATAATATGAAAGCACTGGTTACATTATTTGAGTTAGCACATTGCATATATGCCCCAAATCTTGCTATTAGGAAACAAGTGAGGCCTATTCTAGTGAAGATGCAAATAATCCAGACTTATATATACTATGTCCAAGACTGTCATTTCTAATATTCCTTTTTTTCTGAGGTATGATAATCATGGAGTTGATATACGAAGCAATGTTTGATATTCACTCCTCCCCTGCATTTTCATTTTTTTTTTCAATTTCTTGGGGCTCGGTAAGGCGAGTACCAGCAGAACAAGATAAGCCAAAGTAAAATGCAGCATAGAGGAAAGGTGTTTAAAGCTGATGACATCAACATGGAAATGAATGATGTTCTTCATCTCACATTGCTGCAGTCCTTACTTATGGGTAGTCCGCTGTCCTCGGTCGGCCCGAATACCAAAGTATTAGGCTGACGTCGGTCATGGGCGCTCAGATCTGACATCAGAGCGTCAGGGTATAAAAGCGCATGACCGACGTCATATCCTCAGTCTTTTTTGCCGCATGGTCCGATGCAGAAGCAGCGTTGCAAGTGCCGTTCGGCGTTCTGAAATTTTTCGAATTCGGAGTTTCAGACCGATACCAAGTTGGGCTAAGTACCCCGTTGGGGAATATTTTTGTTTTTCTTGCCTCAGTTATTTACCGGATGTCAGAAAAAGTGAATAATTGTATTTCTTGTGGGAAACAGATACCGCATTGGGATTACCACTCACTTTGTATTCCTTGTTTGGGACCGGAGCACGGCGTATTGGTGTCGGTTTTGTGCTAGGTTCAATAAGCGCACTATAAAACGGAGGTTAGATTGCGCTAGGTTAGTCTTTGGCAAGCGGTGTAATTATAATATGCCGTCGGATCCTCCGACGCCCGCTTCCACGAAGAAGCGCAAAGACAAATCTGTGAAGCCTAGGCAGGATGATTCGTCCGTTTCGGACGCCGGTCCATTAGAAGCTACAGGGGAACAGGTGGATCCGGCTGAAGTTTCTGTTGAGACTCAGGGAGAAACTTTGATTTTGCAAGAGGTGGCTTCACAGGACTTAGGTCAGGCTGAAGGGGCCTCACAGGTTACTATTCTCCCTACTGTGCCTAGGGTGGTTAGGCCTTGTGCTACTATTTCTAAGGCTCCTTCTAAGGGCAGGTCTGTTTTGCCTTCCTCTGGTGTCAGTACTGGTTCCTCAGGGTCAGTGCCTAAAAAGCACATGCTTAAAATGGCAGAAGATTTGATTACTTTAATTAGAGGTTCTATGCCCCCTCCTGATAAGAGGCCCAGGGTAGAGCTAGAGTTGGAAAGTTTGGAGCAGGCCTCAGATGATTCAGAATCTTCTGTGGAAGACATTCAAGAATTTCCTCCTTATTCGGATTCTGATGCAGAGGATTCCACTCCTTCTGCTTCTCCTCCTGAGGATTTTTCTTTTTCAGAAACTTTACATTCCATGAGGGAGCATTTTAAGTGGGAAGGACAGGATTTCTCTGATTCTCGGAAAAGGCTTAGGGAATTTTTGTTTTTACCACAGCATAGACCCTTAGCTATACCTCCAGTTTTGGATGTTGTTCAAGATGTTTTCTTGGAGGCTTCCCTTAATCCAGATTCTGTGCCTCCTGCGCCAGTCAAACCAGACAGGTATTACAGGGTGCCTGAGGCTCATAAATATCTGTATAAAAGTCCTAGGGCAGATCCAGAAACTATTAGTCAGGGGCCTAAGGGTGTTAGAGCTTCTGTTGTAAAGAATCCGGTTCCTCTAGATAAAGAAGCTAGAGCTTTGGATAGATGGGGTAAGAAGGTGTATACCTCTTCTACGTTAGCAATGAGGGCTTTAAATTGCCAGTTTCATATGTTGAAATATCAGAATTTCCTTCTTTCTCAGCTAAAATCTAAAGTGGATGCTTTAGCAGAGGGTATTGAGTGTAAAGAACTGCAGGATTTGGTACATGTCTCTGAACAGGTGGGCAAGCATTCTTTACAGTGTGGCTTTGATGCTTTACAGGCTTCTTCTAGGGTGGCTGCCACTGGTTCAGTTATTCGAAGGCACGCCTGGCTTAAGGATCAGAATTTGTCTGAGCTTGTTAAGACTAGAATTCTGGATGCCCCTTTACAGTCTGAAGTTTTGTTTGGTCCTCCTGTAGAGTCTGTATTGAAGAAAATGGAGGACAAGGCTAAGTCTATGCAGACTGTTAAAGATTTTTTGCAGGTGCAACCTCCAAAGTTTAGTAGAAATTGGCCTACTAAAGGATGGACTTACCCTTCTTCTGATTCTCAGTCTAGGGGCAGATCTAGACGTGGTAGGGGCAGACCTCAGAGTTCCTTCAGACCTAGAACATGGAGTTCGCCTGCCCAGTCTGCAGGTGAGGGCAGGGGCCAGTCCTTTCGTAAACAGGCCCAATGACCTGCATTTTCAGCTGCCAGATTCCTCTTGCCTGGCAGCTCCTTTGGGAGGAAAGTTAGCACTTTTCAAGCAAAACTGGCTTTTAGTCACCCAGGACAAATGGGTATTGGACATTATAAACCGAGGCTACAAGTTTTATTTCCATACATTGCCTCCTTTCAAAGGCATGCCAGATGTTCCTCCTCGGCAAAGGTTAGAGGCTCACAGATTTCTTTACTTCTTCAAATGGAAGCTATACAGCCAGTTCCTCTGTCAGAAGTGGGCCTAGGATTTTATTCTCGCCTGTTTCTAGTTCCAAAGAAAGGGAACACGTGGAGACCGATTTTGGATTTATCTATCCTCAACACTTATCTGGACATTCCAAAGTTCAAGATGCTGACGTTACAACAGCTTTTACCTCTGTTGGGAAAAGACCACTGGATGGTAACTCTGGATCTCAAAGAGGCTTATCTACATGTTCCTATCAGGCCCAGTTGCAGGAGGTACCTGCGTTTTCGAGCTGGAAATTTACGTTATCAGTTCTCTGCATTGCCCTTTGGCTTATCTACTGCGCCCAGAGTGTTCACAAAGGTTCTGGCTCCAGTGATAGCCTTTTTCAGGTTAAGAGGAATACAGATTTATCCTTATTTGGACGATTGCCTGATTATTGCTCAAGACAAAGACAAACTTCTTCATCATCTACAATATGTGATGGTAGTGTTAAGATGCCTAGGGTATTCTGTGAACGAAACAAAGTCCAGTCTAGTACCCTCTCAGGACATGTGCTTTCTGGGTGTGAGACTGAATACAGCTTCCCAGATGGCTTTTTTGACCCCGGACAAACAAAGAAGCCTTTCTCTTTATTTCCATCAAATGTCTCTACAGTCCAGGCTGACTGCAAGGACAGTCCTTCAAGCCTTGGGGTTCATGGCATCTTGTATTCTGGTGCTTCCCAATGATAAACTGCATATGAGGAAGCTTGAATGGTATCTCAAAAATGTATGGACACAACACTGCCAAGATCTAGACACTGTCATTCAGATAATACCTTGCATTCAGAAGGAATTTTTGTGGTGGGCTCAGGAATGTCACCTAAACAAGGGACTCTCTGTGACCCGACCAGAGGCGAGTCAGATTCTAACGACAGATGCCTCGGACAAGGCTTGGGGAGCACACCTCAATGGAAAATGGGTGCAAGACACGTGGCCTGTCAGACTTCAACATTTGCATATCAACTTGAAGGAGATGTTAGCAGTCCAGTTTGCATTAATGGCTTTCAAGGATTTCCTTCACCCAGGGCAGGTGTTGATTCAAACAGACAACACTACTGTCATGTGGTACATCAACAAGCAAGGGGGAACCCATTCATACCCTCTTTGCAGGCAAGCGATGATTTTGTGGAAGACTGCTCTCAGTTTACACCTCAATCTTCAAGCAAGGTTTCTGCCAGGAGCACAGAACTCCTTAGCAGATGTGTTGAGCAGACAGATAGTGGATCCTCACGAGTGGAAATTGGATCCTCATGTATTCCACCAGTTGACAGTGTTATGGGGGACTCCAGACATAGATCTGTTCGCTTCTCCACTAAATTACCAGTTGCCAAAGTTTTGCACAAAAAGGTTTCATCACACTGCTTGGAAGTTGGATGCTCTATCATTCAGTTGGAACAATCTTCATGTCTATGCCTTTCCACCTCTGCCTCTCCTCCCCAAGGTACTCTTGAAGGCCAGACAAGACAAACCATCCATGATTCTGATAGCACCGGATTGGCCTCGACAGCACTGGTACCCACTTCTAAGGAGTTTAGTAACGGAGCCTCCATGGCCTCTACCTTTAATTCCGCATCTTTTGTCTCAGGAGGGCAGTCACTTCCTCAATGTCAGGATTCAGTCTCTGCATCTCACAGCTTGGCATATTCTGTTTTAGACCCTGGAGGGTCTCAGCTGCCACAACAAGTTTTGAATGTTATTTTGGAGGCCAGAAGGCCTAGTACAAGGAAAGTTTATGCTGATAAATGGAGGAGATTTTTTATTTGGAGCAAAGAGAAGGATTTTGATGTTTCCAAGCCTAATTTAAGCGCTTCTCTTCAATATCTTACTGAATTACTGGACAAAGGTTTGTCTTTCTCCTCTATAAAGATTCATGCTGCAGCCATTTCTGCTCACTATGATTGTGACCCTCCTTTATTCTCTCATCCTTTGTTTAAGCAATTTCTTAGAGGGGCAAAGAACATAAGACCCCCACGTAGAGCTCCTACTCCTGCTTGGGATCTCAATTTTGTGTTGGAAAAACTTACTCTACAACCTTTTGAGCCTGCAGCTACGGCCGAGTTAAAGTATTTGTCTTGGAAAACTGCCTTTTTGTTGGCCATTACTTCTGCAAGAAGGGTTTCTGAATTGCAGGCCCTTATGGCAGTGGAGCCTTTCCTGATTTTTCATAGGGATAGGGAATCTTTAGTACTAATCCTTCCTTTATGCCTAAAGTGGTTTCTAGTGTGGCCTTAAACCAAACTATTCATTTGCCTACTTTTTATGCAAACCCCCAAAATAAAGGGGAGAAGATTTTGCATACTTTGGATATTCACAGGCAGTTGCGTTATTATTTGAGCAGAACCAAGGAGTTCAGACAGTCTCAGCAGTTGTTTGTTTCTTTTGCTTTGGGTTCTCAGGGTAAACCTGTTTCAAAACAAACTATTTCTAAGTGGATTGGGTTTTGTATTTCTTTCTGTTATTCCCATCATGGTAAGGAGATTCCGGCTGGAATCAGACCTCATTCCACTAGAGCTACTGCCACCTCTACTGCCTTTCTAAGGGGGGTAGCTACAAAAGATATTTTGGAAGCAGCTACTTGGAGTTCAGTACATACTTTTTCTAAACATTACCACCTTCCTCTTTATTCTAAGTCTAGGGCTGGATTTGCCACTGCAATATTACAGGGAATTTTAGCAGCCCCTAATGCTTTATGATTTTGCCATCCTCCATTTCCCGTTGCTTTGGGATTCTACCCATAAGTAAGGACTGCAGCAATGTGAGATGAAGAACATAGTACAGTTTTGTACCTACCATAAATGTAGATGTTCAAGATCCACATTGCTGCAGTCCAATTACCCTCTCCTTCCCTCTGTAGTTTGGCATGGTTATATGGTTTGTGTGATGGTTGTTGTTGGGCCTGTTTTTGGGAGGTATTCTGTTTTTGGCTGTGGCCTTTCTTTTTAGGGCCTTCTGACATCTGGGGCAAGAAAAGACTGAGGATATGACGTCGGTCATGCGCTTTTATACCCTGACGCTCTGATGTCAGATCTGAGCGCCCATGACCGACGTCAGCCTAATACTTTGGTATTCGGGCCGACCGAGGACAGCGGACTACCCATAAGTAAGGACTGCAGCAATGTGGATCTTCGAACATCTACATTTATGGTAGGTACAAAACTGTACTTTTTATACTAGGCAGAAAACAAGTACATCTATCCTGGGAGAAAGAGTTTGTGGGGCTGGATTGAGGTTCAAGCTGTTATGTTCAGAAAATTTTAGAATTTTTTTTCCTGCTGGGTTAAATATGAATGTGCAAACAGAACATACAGTGGAGGAAGTGGGAAATATCAGTAAACATAAAAAAAATCAAGCTGAATGGGATTCAGTTTCTTAGCCTTCTGTCAGTTAACCAGGCTAAGAAGAGGAAATGCCAACAAATTACTACCATTTCAAAGAAAAATGTATGAAAGAGAGAATCTTAGGAATTAACTAGAACATTAAGGAGAAACTTGATTTTGAGCTAGATGCTGGCACTGAGAGAGGGTGAAGATCAAGTTGAGGATGGGAGATAGTGAGCTTTCTAAAACAGAAGTAGGAGAACTGCAACGTATTCCTTACATTTTATTGTGGTTAAATATGTGGACCTTTGAGGCAGGAATAGAATATTGTAAGTATTTTAATTGCTCTGTTTCTTGGAGGGAGGTGCCTTGAGTGCCTGTTGGACAAATTAAGCAACACATGTTTAATAAGCCAAGAGTTACACTTGTATAGTATAGGAAAAGATACAAAACAAAAACATGTTTGTTGCTATGAATTGAATCTTGTGTATAAAGTGGTAAATGTCTCCCTTTTAAAAGCTCGAGACTCGCCTTACCGAGCCCCAAGAAATTGAAAAAAAAAAAATGAAAAAGCAGGGGAGGAGTGAATATCAAACATTGCTTCGTATATCAACTCCATGATTATCATACCTCAGAAAAAAAAGGAATATTAGAAATGACAGTCTTGGACATAGTATATATAAGTCTGTATTTATGTCCACCTAGTGTCCACATTTCTGGCCTAAGCAGTGGAAGTCTGAAGGTTTTAAATGGTTACCACAGCCAACCGATTAATACATGTACATTTAATAAAAGTGTCTGTTTTCTGAGAGGAAGTTAAGAAACTGATAAATGGAAACAGTCAGAAATTGATTAAAAAATAGTGTTCTCTAAATGACTTTTTCAGTGGATAACAGAGAAAGAAGACAAAGTTTAAAGAGCAGTGGCATGCACCTTATTGAAAAAGGAAAATGAAACTAAAAAAGAGGGAAATGTATTATTTTATTTGTGCAAACAGTGGCTCATTGGTTGCAGTATGAGAAAGCATTAGTTGAAGCCTGGTCAGGCGTTTTTCTTAGAGCTAGCAAAAAATATTTTGTGTAATGTATTCAAATGGTTTAATACGCTGAGAAGAGAAACCGAGATTAGACATCAGCAGAGACATATTAGCTTTAGAATAACATTAGGTGAAATCCTGCACTGTAGAATAAACATTATATTTTAACTGGGTAGAGCTTGTGGTAGTGCCATTGAACTGGAGCTTTAGCTCCTAAATGGAAGAGTTTTATTTGAAATTGTATACAAGTCTGCATGGTTTGTGTGCATTAGAAAGATAATGATATGCATTATGAATTGCTGAATTTGAAAAGCGGTAAGATGAGTTCTAAAAGGGATGAGAAGGTGTTAATATATAGAAATTGTACTTGTCAGCTGCACATGTAGTTATGTAAGCTGACAGATGGAATATTATGTGCAAAAGACATATCAGACATTATTATTGATAGTAATATTTATTAGTTAGAATGGATGCAGTTAGTATTATAATGGAATATAAATTACCTTACCAGGACAGAAAAAGGCAAAGGATAATGAACTACGTTAAGAAATGGATGGTAATAGAATTTCAACGTAGCTGCATACTGATCAACAGCTTAATTGTAGCTCTCCTAGTGTGAAAAAAGATACTGAGAAATAAGAGTCAGTGATACTGTCCACTTGAGTAAAATGCAGTTACTACGTAGTAAGTACACTGCATGGATCCCAGCAAAGAAGAAATTAAGAGAACCTGAAAGAAAATCAACCAGAAAAGGTGAAGAGAAAACACTGGTTGGGAAAAATCCTGCAGCTGTTTGGAAAAGCAGTTCAAGCCTCAGCTTTGGTACAAGAGATGGCTTCCAGTAATTTAGAGGAAAAACAAATCAAATGTACTGAGGGATGATTAAAATAAATGAAACATTGGAAGTAGTATATTAACTCAAATAAAAATCTGGAAAAAAAACACAAGAAGCTGTAGCTAGCTATTCAGATGAACTGCTAAAACTGCAAAAATTCAGAGGTTGAAATGAAAACAGTGTCTTAGTATGAGACGACTCATGAAGATCTGTTTGAAAAAATGGTAGTGTTAGAAGACAGGGCACACAGAGAAAACTTGAGATTTTCTGCTGTACCATAGAAACTGGAAGGAACAGACTATATTAATTTTATGAAAGCACAAATAATCAACTGGACTGGTATTCCACAGCAGGATGTGTTCATTAAAAGGGCATGGAGAAAGCAGCCAAGACTTGCATTAGTAAATATGCAGCCATACTAGCAGAAAGAGTTGATCCTGACAAAACTGCAACAGCACGGAAAAGTATTAAAAATTGGAGACAGCAAATGTTTATTCACTGTACAACAAGCAGAAGAGAAGCAAATGTATGACAGCAGTCGGAATATCTTAAGGCAGGTGTGAGATTAAAGCTGCTATATCCATTTGTCTTCAGAATATTTTTTTTCCTGGGAGATCAAAGACATTTTTGGATGCAGAACAAGCTAAAGAGGAAGTAAAAAAAGTTTATCCAGCAAAAAGTGAGCCAACAAACAGAAGGGGAGAGATTTTTCCAGTGAGACCTTTTCCAGTGTTCTAAAGAAAAATGTGAGAAAGAAAAACAAAAAAATAAAGGAGTTGACTAAAAGAATCAGGAGTATCTTAGACTTGTCTGTTTTTTGGAGATGAAAATCATGGCAAAATTAGGAGGTGCAGCACCTAGCAGGATAAAAGCACTCTCATCAAACTAAGCAAACAACTCAGAGGATAAATAAAGTCTACCAAAGCCAAATTTGAGGTAAATTTGTCCTCCCAGGCCAATGAGAACCACAAAGCATTCTTTAGCTATGTCCTCAACTTCAAAGGCAATAGACAATTATGTGCAGAGCTCATTGTAAATGGAGCCATCTGTACTGAGTCAGAAAATATAGCAAACCTACTGGCTGACCAGTTCAGCTCCAACTTTACCCGTCTCTCCTCCTCAACCTTCCCTCAGGAAATGCCATCAAATATAACTCCCCCTGCTTATCACTAGGGAACAGGTCTTTAATGCTCTCTCTAAGACCAAGAACACTGTATCAATGGGCCAAGATATTATCAAAGGATGCCTTCTAAATAGCTTGAAACATGGCCTATCAGGTCCTCTGGAATTGCTATTTAACTGTAGTCTCCAAACAGGCTCAGTGCTTCATGAATGGAGAACAGCAACAGTCATCCCTATGCACAAAGATGGGCCATCTACAGACCCTGGAAACTACAGACCCATAAGTCTCACTAGTCACATATGCAAAGCCATGGAAATTACCAGTAATGATGTGGTAAACCTCCAGACACTGGAACCAACTTAGTTTGGTTTCATCAAGGGCAGGTCATGCCTACTCAACCTGGTGGATTTCTCTGAGAAGGTCACCAAAGCAATAGATGAGGGCAGAATGGTTCACACCGACTATATTGACTTGGCCAAGGCATTTGACGCAAGACCCTACTCAAGCATTGTTGACAAATTCATGAGGTTAGATACAAACCCGTAGGTCACTTCTTAGCTTAGTAAATACCTATGAACCTGTGAACATCGAGGAGACCAGCAACTCTAAAATTAGTGAATAATCACATTTGTCAGATATAACTTTGCAAGAAAAAGCGGCTGAAAAAGACTGCACTTTTGTTGACTTTCTTGGTGGACTGTAAAATATATACCCCACTTTATATCATTAATGTGATATTTTTTGATGATTGCAAAATTATTGTTGTTAAAATGGTTTTGTAATAGTTTGAACTGTTCTCCCAGGGCCTCTGCTGAAAATGGGCACCTACCCAGTCAGAATTTCATGGTAATCAAAAGTCAATAAATAAATTATTTAGAAATACATTTTAGGGGAAAAGTAACTGTAAGTAAAGCAATATTTGTTCTTATTATTTGTATAAAACATTACGTGATATAAACTGCATGATATATAGTAAAGCAGTTTTGGCAGGGTATAGTCAGGGGTATTTCAAATGCTGGGGGGAGTATTTTCAGTGACTGTTGTATGTGTTAAGGATATTAAAGTAAACCAGCACTTTTTTAATTGGAAGAAATATAGGCTTTATAATAGAATAGAAGAAGAAAGGCTGAACAAAAGCAAGTTTAATGTTACCATGCTGTGATCTTGAGCTGCTGGGGTGGGGGTGGGGGGTTAAAAGTACAATCATTATGTCATATGTAGAATTAATGTTCTCTTACTTTTACAAGGATGATTATCTAGATTAATGCCCTTGGCTTAAGCAAGTAGGTGTGAAAAATAAGACAAAATAACAAAAGCCAGGAAAAATGCTAAGTTTGTTATATTTCAAAAGATATTAACTTTTTTCCCACTAGCAAATGTTCAGTGGGAGTCAAGGCTGCATGCCAAGAAATGTATAGTTATCCCCTTTGGAAAAAAACATGTACCCATGAATTACCACATAGGTGGCAGGACACTATACATCGAAAGTGTGATGAGAGACTTAGGGACACAGGTGGACAGTGGTCTCACTTTCAATAACCACATCGCCACAACAGTCAGGAAATCCTTCTATGTGGCACACCTTATCACTAAGGGCTTTTCATCCAGAAAAAAGGAGGTCATTGTCCCACTGTACTCATCCCTCATTAGACCCATTATAGAGTATAATGCCCCGTTTGGTATGTACCTCATAAGACATCTGCAACAGCTGGAAAGGCCACAGAAATACCTCACTAAAAGAATCACAGGCCTAAAGCAGATGCCATATGCTGACCATCTAAAACAACTCCAGCTATACTCTGTGGCGTATCGTCTACTCAGAGGTGATCTCTGCTTAACATGCAAGGCCATGTCAAACCCTGAGCTGTTGGACATGCTCCACTTAAAGAAATCCCAATCCCTCAGAGCCACATGCTCCAGGGATCTAAACCTTGTCGTCACAATGAACAAAACATGCTGGAGGGATAGGTTCCTGACTCAGAGACTCCCCATACTCTAGAATAGACTGCCCATACATGTCAAGTAGAGCGCCTCATTGGCCCTCTTCAAAAGGAACCTTGATGATTGGATGAGAGATAGGAAATTCACCCCGGGGATCATGTCAGTCGCCCTGCTAGACAGGGGTCCAGAGAAGTAACTATTGTGGGAAGAAATATCCAGGGAATTGTTATGGCTAGGCTTGCATAGGCCTTAGGGCCGATAGCCTAGTACCAACCTATGAACCTATGAAGGTAAAGGCTGTTGCACATTCTTTTCTGAATAAAATTTACAAAGATTCATTGCTGTGTAGTTTTACATGGAGACAAGCTGTGTGCAACTGCAAGCAATTAATCTTGAGAGCTTTGTGTGCTCTTTGCTGAGAGAAATGCAAAATTAAAAGGTACAATGGCAAGCAGTTTGTTGCAAAAGCTTGAAATTATGGAATGTGAGCAAGGCATAGCCTTCCTCGCAGCCTTAATACCTTAATGCATTTAACAGAACAGTGCACAGTTTAGTTTTATTTAAAGATAGCCAGTATACTTTTTCTTAGGGCTAAAGGTCAATATTTTCTAAAGCATATAAGCTGTTCTGACATCTGGGAGTGGAATAGAGATAAGAAAATAACAGCAGTCAGTGTAAGTGGGAACACAGGCTGTAGCATGCGCTTTAGCATGGGTAACTTTAATTTTAGGTTAGGTAATCCCTGGGGTGGAGCTTTTGATTTGATTCCTGTCTGTAGGGTTAAACTTCAATTTTTGAAGTTGTACATAGTTTTGTGTGTTTGTTCTAAGTTAATATGAAAAAAAGGATGCTCTGTGATTTTTTTTTTTTTTTTTTAGGGTTTTCATTAAAACAAAAAGTGTGACATTGGTTTAAATGGAGATTAGAAGACACAACTGTATAAAAGATCAGCGTGCCAAACATTAGTAAATGCATGTAACATAAAATATGAAAATACACATTCAAAAAATATTGTATGTAATAGGTGGCAACAATAGCTTTTTATCATAATGGCTAACTCTAACCATATTATCTTGGAACATAAATGGCCTTAGAGCTATAAACAAAAGGAAAGAGTATTGAATTATATTAAGAAATGTAGGTTGCAAACAGAAATGCTGCAGGAGACTCATTTGGAAAGAACTTAGCATGTGAATTTGACCAAGACATTTAGGATGTATATTCGGCAAAATATCAGGGAGAAAGGAAATTAAGTAATTATACTAATTGCTAGAGGGACTCCAATAGTGATAGAAGAAGGGAAAAAAAATTGTAGAGTTGTGGTGAATAAAGGGTTACTGGCAAGGGAGGAGATTAATGTCGGTATGTAATTATATTTCAGTCAAACCTGCTAATATGGAGCTTAATACAATTTTGGGAGAAATAATCAGCTTTCAGCAGGGAATATTACTTCTGGATTGGGAAATGAACTTGATTTGCAGTAATGAGGCTGTATTTGTGACATATAAGGGGAAAATGTAACAAAAGAGTGTAGATTACAGTAGAAATTTATGAAAATATTTGTTATGGGAAATGAGAATTCATTGGTGGGTACTTGGCAGAATTTACATATTATTCCCTAAGGTGCAATAACTGAGCTAGACTAGATACAAATTATATTTCACAGGAACATGTGCATTTAATTGAAAGCTTTGACACATATCCAACATCCATTTCTGATCAGGCACCAATAAAGGCTGATAAAAATGTAGGGCAGTAAGTAAAAATGAGATACTGATGCTTTCCCATTTAAGGAATGGGTAGTGGAAATTATTTCAAAGTTATTAGGGAAGATAGAAATATCTTCAGAAGTTATAGCTAGTGAGCTGGGTAAAATCAAAATGGAGTTTAAAATAGGGTGGAAATAACAGATGAAGTAAGATTAAGAAGCAACAGGAATTACTTAGAGGGGCTGACAAAGGTTAAGCTCAGAAAACAGGAAGAGGCACAAATGTAGAGCACTAAAGAGAAAATAAGGGAATATCTAGATGATATGAGTTTAGAAAGATCATTTGAAAGGATCTTTTGGGATTTTGTGTGTCAAGCAGTGGCAGCATTTGCATTTTTCGGTAAAATAATACAGTTGATAAGAAGAACATATGAAGGATCAGAGACGAGAATAAAGGTAAGAGAGGTTCTGTCAGGCAAATTGAGTTTGAGCAGGAGAATCGGGTAGGGATGTCCTTTTTCTCCTCTTTTGCTTGCTTTATATTTGAAACCTTTAGCAAATAAACAAGTCAGTAAATAAATTGTTAAATATTATGAGTGCACTACCTTTCACTGATGTGTCTTTTTATCGATGAGTGAAAAAACAGAATGTCTGATTGAAGATTACAGGCTTTTTCACTATGAGAGGCAGAACATTGGGGATTGGGAAATGTGCGTTTTCCCCAAAGGAATGTAATCTTGGAGCTGGTATATATAATTAGTAGAAGGTCTGGAGGGGGCAAGGGGCTTGCTCTCTGCAAAAAGCAAACAAACATTTTTTTAACAGTTTTTTTAATCCTTTGTGGATTGATGTTTGTCTTGGTCGATCAGTTCTATTCAAAGAGTTCAACACTGTGCTCTTTAACATTTCAGTCTTTCAGTCTTATGGCCTCAGGATTATGATTTTCAAGACTGTGGACTTCCAAAATTGTGATAATAAACCTATAGCAGACACGACTTTAATGTGGAAGGCTGTGGGCAGAGCTGGATCATGGTCAAATGGGACCCTGGGCAAGGGAATGGATGAGAGCCCCCCAGCTGCAGCCATTCTGGTATGACATTACTTGTATTCTCCCAGTTACCATAAACACTGCTCAAAACTCAGTGTGCATACTATTTTCTTTACTTTTGAAATGGACAGAGATATGGATTTAATTTAAAACTTTTAAATATCCTTTGTTGACCAGGTTAGGCCCACTAGACTAGTAGCAGCTTTTAATGGGAGACCCTTGGCAGTATTTTGCCAGGGCTTTGGAGAACTTTCCCTAATATTTTTGATAGCTCAGGTGGATGTAAAAGATTTCACAGCACATACCATTAACGAAAACAGGTGGGGCCTTGGTTTAACATCTCATCCAAAGAATGACACACTCAGAAGTGTAGCACACCCCCCTTTACAGTACACTGTAGTATCAGCAATCCATCTACATGGTGTGGGAATAGAAGCCACAGTCTTCTGCACCAAAGGCAAGTATGCTACCTGTTGTGCTACTAACACTGCTTTCAAACTTTAAAGCACAAGCACAGAGGCTAAGTTGCTAAACAAAACAGTTGCACATTAAAAACAAACAGCATGAGCAACAGTAACAATCTCTTCCAATGAAGGTCACATTCCTTGAAAATGCAATGAAACTCACAGTCCTTGAAACTTCATCCCTGCAGCTGTGAAGATTTATTTTGATTAAGCAGTGAAACAAAATGTTTGAAAAGTACCCATTTAAGAACATTTCAACCAGCTCTAATGGTTCATAGGTTCATAGGTTCATACTAGGCTATCTGCCCGAGGGCATTTACAAGCCTAGCCCATAGTTTTGTGGCTTACGCCACCCCTTTAGCATGGGGAACTATACCCATTATTTTGCTGTGCCTCTGTTGAGCAGTGACACTGAGGTAATCCCTGGGGTATATCTGCGATCTCCCATCCATTGGTCAAGATTTCTCTTGAACAAGGCCAGCGAGGTGCTCTGCCTCACATATACCGGGATTTTATTCCACAGCATAGGGAGTCTTTGGGTGATGAATCTATCCCTCCAGCACGTCCTATTAATAGCCGTGTCGAGGTTTAAGTCTCCCGCCCTTGTGGCTCTGACGGATCTAGATTTTTTGAGGTGAAGCATATTCATCAAATCTGGGTTTGACATGGCCTTGTATGTTAGGCAAAGGTCGCCTCTGAGCAAGCGGTAAGCGACTGAATAGAGCTGGAGTTCTTTCAGTCGGGCAGCATAGGACAGATGTTTGAGACCCTTTATCCTTTTGGTGAGGAAATTTTGTGGCCTCTCCAGCTGCTGCAAGTGTCGGGTCAGATACATTGCGAATGGGGCATTGTACTCAATCATTGGTCTGATGAGTGATGAGTATAGGAGACTATGACCTCCCTTGATCTAGATGAGAATCCCTTCATGATAAGGTGGGCAATGTAGAAGGTCTTCCTAACTACTTTAGCTACATGGGTGTCGAATGACAGACTACTATCAACCTGGGTCCCCAGGTCCCTGATAACTTCTTCTGTACTCAGTGGGTTGCCACCTATTTGGTAGCTAGGGGTAACCTTGTTTTTCCCGAAGGGTATGACTATGCATTTTTTGGCATTTAACTTTAGGCCATGGCTCTGGCACCAGTTATCCGTTTCTGTGAGACCCTTCTGAAGGATATCTGTGTCAGATGTGTTTTCTACTATGGCGCCCAGTTTGCAGTCATCTGCAAACTTTGTCAGCCATAACCCTCCTGTGTTTGCTTGTACTTCGGAAAAGTAGATGCCAAACAAGAGTGGGCCCAGGACTGAGCCCTGTGGTACACCACTTGTGACAGGCTTTGAGTCTGACATGGCGCCAGCAACTCTGACCCTGTGGGTTCTGTCACTCAGCCAGTTTGCAACCCATCTTGTGATGTATGGGTTAACATTTAAGCTGATGAGTTTTTCAATGATACCCGAGTGGGGTATTGTATCAAAGGCCTTCGCCAGATCGAGGTAGGCTGTATGGACTGCCTTTCCCTCATCAATGGCTTTGGTGACTGTTTCAAAAAGTCAACCAAGTTTAGAAGGCATGATCTGCCTTTGACAAAGCCAAACTGGGATGGATCCAAAGTCTGCAAATTCCTATGTCTTTATTTATGAGGTCCATTATGATCCTCTCCATGGCTTTGCAGATAAGGCTTGTCAAGCTAATGGGCGGTAATTTCCAGGGTCGGTGGAGGCACCGCCTTTGTGAAGTGGGACCACAGTTGCAGTGCGCCACTCCCTGGGTACGTATCCAGAAGTAAGACTATGATTAAACAGCTGTCCTAGCTGTGGGTTTAATTCCTCGTTGAGTTCGTGGAGCACACAGCCGGGGACACCATCAGGTCCCATGGATGCTGTGTTTTTTGCTTTGGAGAGAGCAGTTCTCAATTGGGCGTTGGAGATGTTTGGGGGGCTGCAATCGCTTGGTATAGATATCTCTCCTTTTGGGGAGGGGAGAAGTTTGCACTGAACCTGTCAGCCAGTATGTTGGCAATGTCTGTAGGATCAGTAATCTTCACATCATTTTGAACTAGTTCTGAGCATATCTGGGAGTTTCCTCCCAGGTTTCTAACATAGCTAAAGAAGGCCTTAGTTGGTGTAAAGGATCAAGGCTCTTGTCTCCTGTGGACAAGGTACAAGGTTTGAGCCTGAGCAAGCTAATTAACTAACCTGCCATCCCTAACTAGAGCATTTTTCTCACAAACACACACACACACACACACACACACACACACACACACACACACACACACACACACACACACAGAGGTTCAGGTCACATACAGCTCTACCTGTTTGCGAAAGACACTCATCTCCTGTTCAGTTCATGGCAACAACAGCAAAGCAGAAGGAATGCCAAGCTGCTCTTTTGTGGTTCTGAAGAGTAGCAGTCCAGCTCCAATGCTCATCTCCAGTTTATGGTGGCAGCAAAGCGTAGGGGTTGTCTTTCTTTCCAGAAATCAAATTCTGCATGATGCGGTGCGTCATATTATTAAAGACATATGCACAGACCGTAGAAGCGACATGGAGAGTGCGTTCTTAAGGAAAATTCTTTTGTTGTTTAATGAACATTAAGTTTTGTGGCAGCCCCACAGCTAGCAGGCCCTAGGCAACTGCCTAGTTCACCTAGTGCTGGATCTGGCTCGGGTTGTGAGTTGTGTTACCATGCTAGATAGATTGAGTGTTGACATTTCAGTGTAGCATGGGGGTGTTGCACTCCTGAGTGTCATATTTTGGATGAGATCCCATCTGCTTGAGTTGGTGGTAGTTCAAGTGGATGCAAAGGATTCCATGGCATCAGTCATAAAGAATAAGAGTAGATGTTCTTTGTGTTTCACTGTTGCAATCATTACATTTGGTTAATCTGCTGGCAGGTTGCACTCAGTCGGCCTGATTAACAAACTCTTGGGTCCTGTGTCGGTTGCTGTCCCTTCTTCCATGATGTCAGGTCATCAGGGGTATAAAACATGCAGCCGATGCCATTACACCAGTCTTTCTTGCTGTGCGGTGCCCAAAGCAGAAGCAGTTCGCAAGTGCCAGTCGGCCGACTCCTGAAATTTTCATTTTCGAGTTTCAGAACCGAAGTCTTCAACTAAAAAGCTAAGTACCCCGTTGTGGAAACTTTTTCTTGCTCCTTACCGATGTCAGTAAAAGTTAATAATTGCATTACTTGTGGGAAGCAAATACCTCATAAGGATTTCCATTTGTACTGTATTCCTTGACTAGGCCCTGACCGCAACGTACCTTGTTGTCGGTTCTGTGCTTTATTTAATCAGCGCACTATCTGTCGTCGGTACATTATTGCTTCTAAGTATTTCGGTTCTCGGTTTAATTATCCGGAAATGATGTCGGTTAGCAATCAGACTACCGGCATACCGATAAAAACAGAAAGAAAAAGACAGGGACAGGCCGTTGAGGTCCAAAACTGCCAACGACGCTTCTCCTAAGCCAGTCGCCAGTTCGCTGGTACTCATTGAGGCGCTTTCGCAACCCCTGATGCCCACTACTTCTGATTCGCAGGCCACTACTGAGACCCATTCAGAGTTCGGTATGCCGCGAGATGCTTCAGCTATGGAACCCGCGGATGTCTACCTTGGATGGGTCTGGAGCCGCTGAGCAGGCACAGGCTTCTGACGGTGTATTCAGGCCTACTGACTTGCATTTCAAACTGACGCCAGATTTGTATATTAAACCGACTCCACCTTCACTATTAAGGTCAAAATCTCGATCTATGTCTAAAAAACCGACGCCTAGGCCACATGTTCAGGCCCCTATGCCTAAAAAACAAATGATCAAAATGGCTGAAGATTTAATTACTCTAATCAGGGGTAGTCAACCCCCCCCCCCTTCTAAGATGCCTAGGGCTGACCTTGACTATGAATCTTCTGAACAGGACTCTGTTTATTCTGACTCTTCTAATGAACAGGATTTATCCATACCTACTTATGAGGACTCTGATGCAGAAGATTCCATTCCTTCTGCTTCTCCCCCTGAGGATTTTTCTTTTGGGGAAACTTTACATACCTTAAGGGAACATTTCCACTGGGAAAGTCAGGAATTTTCTGAATCCAAAAAGAGGCTTAGGGATTTTCTTCTTCTTCCTCAGCATAGGCCTTTGGCTATACCTCTTGTACTAGACATTGTTGATGATGTGTTTTCAGAATCCAGTATGGCCCCTGATTCTCTGCCTCCGGCCCCTTGTAAGCCAGACAGATACTACAGGGTTCCTGACTCCCACAAGTTCCTTTTCAAAAATCCTGTTGCGGACCCTGAAACCATTTCTCAGGGGTCTAAGGGCATTAAGGCTGCTACTGCTAAAAATCCTACCCCTTCTGATAGAGATTCCAGGGCGCTGGATGGATGGGGTAAAAAGGTTTATACTTCTGCAACCTTGGCAATCAGGGCTTTAAACTATCAATTCAGTATGCTAAAATATCAGCAGCATATCATGAGGATGCTTAAACAGAAAATTATGTTGATTTCTGACTGTGTGGAAAATAAAGATTTACAGGATTTATTGCATTCAACTGAACAAGTTGGAAAACATACTCTGCAATGTGGTTTTGATTCTTTGGGGGCCTCTTGCAGGGCTGCTGTTATTGGGTCTGTGTTTAGAAGGCATGCTTGGTTTAAGGAGCAATATTTGCCTGATCATGTTAAAGCAAAATTGTTGGATGCTCCTTTGCAGCAGGACCTTCTGTTTGGCAATAAGGCTAAAGAAGTTCTAAAAAGATGGAAGATAAAGCTAAATCTATGCAAACTGTTAAAGATTTCTTACAAGTACAACCTCCAAGATTTAGTAGGCACTGGCCTACTAAGAACTGGTCCTTTCCAGTTCCTTCCAGAGCCACTCAAGCCAAACCCAGACATTCCAAAGGCACCAGGTTTCAGTCTCAAGGGACTTTCAGAACTAAGTGATGGGGTGCCTCCTCTTCCAAATCTGGAAACAACAAGACACCTCCCTATGCTAAACAGTCTCAATGACTTTCCTTTAGAATTACCAAGCACTTACCTTTTAGCCGCCCCTTTGGGGGAAAAACTGGCACTTCATGCAAACAACTAGCAACTTATAACTCAGGACAAATCAGTTTTAAATATAGTGTCCCAGGGATACAGATTTCATTTCCACACGTTGCCAACTCCAAGTGGTTGGCCAGATCTGCCCCCAAATCACTGGGCAGAGGCTCAGAAACAAGTACTTGCCCTCTTAAACATGGGAGCTATTCAACTAGTACCAGAAGAGGAAAAGGGACAAGGTTTCTATTCCAGACTTTTCCTGGTACCCAGAAAAGACAAATCATTACGTCCAATTCTGGACCTGTCTACTCTAAACACCTTTCTAGACATTCCAAAATTCAAGATGCTGACTCTTCACCAGTTACTTTCTATGCTAGGCAAAGATGTTTGGTTGGCAACTCTAGATCTAAAAGAGGCTTAGCTGCATATCCCAATCAGGGAATCTTGCAGAAGATACCTCAGCTTCAAAGCAGGCTACTTGCATTACCAGTTCTCTGCACTGCCCTTTGGCTTATCTACTGCGCCCAGGGTCTTTACAAAGTGTCTGGCTCTAGTAATTGCATTTTGCAGGCAAAGAAATATTCAAATATATCCATACCTGGACGATTGTCTAATTCAGGTAGAAAACAAGGCCATTCTTCTAAAACATCTGGTGTTTGTAAAAAGGGTTCTAACTTGTCTAGGGTACACCATAAATGAAAAGAAATCACAACTAGTACCCGCTGAAAAAA
Organism: Protopterus annectens; assembly: GCF_019279795.1. Classification (NCBI taxonomy): domain Eukaryota; kingdom Metazoa; phylum Chordata; order Ceratodontiformes; family Protopteridae; genus Protopterus; species Protopterus annectens. The sequence continues at coordinate 63,974,955 of NC_056727.1, read as the reverse complement.
TTACATTCCTGGGTGCAAGCTTGAATACAACTGTCCAGCTGGCTTACCTTACGCCAGAAAAACAAATTCAATTGGTGACTTACTTCAACCAAGTGGCCACAAAAACCCTGCTATCTGCAAGACAAATACTGCAAGCCTAGGGGTTCATGGCCTCCTGCATTCTTCTAATTCCATATGCAAGACTGCCATGAAAGCTGAATATTTTGGCAGATGAACTAAGCAGAAATCTCATGGACCTACACGAATGGAAACTGGAACCATGGATTTTCAACATGTTGACACGCAAATGGGGGAACCCAGACATAGATCTCTTTGCCTCACCCCAGAACTACCAGTTAGACAAATTCTGCACAAGAACTCCTCACAAAAAAGCCTGGAAAGTGGATGCTCTGTCCTTCAGCTGGGAAAACCTATCAGTCTATGCCTTTCCCCTCTGCCTTTGCTCTCCAAAGTTCTACTAAAAGTCAAACAGGACAAACCAAAAATGATTTTGCTTGCTCCAGACTGGCCTCGCCAACACTGGTACCCACTCCTACGCAGTTTGTCACAGACTTCTCAATGGCACCTGCCTCAGACACTTTCCTTACTGTCTCAGCAGAACAACCAAATTCTGCACCCTCAGCTCCAGACATTAAATCTTGCGGCTTGGCTAATCACTTAAATTTCCCCTTAGCATCCCTCAGCAAACCTGTGATGGATGTCATTTTGGAGGTGAAAAGACCTAGTACTAGAAAATCTTATGCTGACAAATGGAAAAGATTCTGTGCCTGGAGTCAATCTCAAGGGATGAGCACAGCAGTGCCCAATTTCCCTCAGATTTTACAATACTTAACTGAGATGCTTCACAAGGGCCTATCTTTTTCTTCCATAAAATTCCTCAGCCATTTCAGCTCACTACAACACAGAACCCCCCCTCTTCTCTCATCCTCTACTAAAGCAGTATCTCAGAGAGGCCAAAAACTTAAGGCCACCCAGGAGAGCTCCACCCCCTGCCTGGGATCTTAACTTTGTATTGGAGAAACTCACTCTACCTCCTTTCGAGCCAGCTGCTACTGCAGACTTAAAATTTCTTTCCTGGAAAACAGCCTTCCTTTTAGTAATCACTTGGGCTAGAAGGATTTCTGAATTACAGGCCCTTGTGGCAGTGGGAGCCTTTCATGCAGACAGGGTGTCACTCAGGACCAACCCATCCTTCATGCCCAAGGTGGTATCCAGTGTGGCTCTTAATCAGTCCATTCATTTGCCAACTTTCTTTCCCAATCCACAGAACAAAGGGGAGTGGATTCTGCATTTATTGGATGTACACAGACAACTTAGATTCTACTTGGACAGGACTAAATCTCAAAGAAAATATGAACAACTGCTGGTAGCATTTGCTGCAGGGGCAGAGGGAAAGGCTATTTCAAAGCAAACCATTTCCAAATGGATAAGCCATTTATTCATTTCTGCTATAAGCACCATGGAAAACCTATCCCCCAGGGGATCACATCCCATTCCACCAGGGCTGTATCTACGTCTACAGCCTTTCTCAGAGGTGTTCCTACCAGGGATATTCTAGAAGCTGCTACCTGGAGTTCAGTTCATACTTTCACCAAGCACCATCATTTACCAATTGTCTCTAAATCCAGAGCTGGTTTTGCCACTGCTGTTTTGCAGGGAGTTATAGTCGGTCCTAATACTGTATAAATCCATCCTCCCAACCTTAGCTTTGGGAATCTACCCAAATGTAATGACTGCAACAGTGAAACACGAAGAACATAGTACAGTTGTGTACACTTACCTTAAATGTAGATGTTCGAGTGTGTTCACTGTTGCAGTCCTGGTTACCCTCCCTCCAGCCCCCTGTTTTTTTCTCTTACTATGCCTCTCCTTTATTTTACTACACTTAAAAGCCTTTTTGGTGTATTTGCTTTTGTTTGGAGGTATATATTTTTGTGTTTTATAATTTATATAAATTTTGCTCCCCATTTGGGGGGCACCTGACATCTGGGGCAAGAAAAATTGATGTAATGGTATCGGCTGCATGTTTTATACCCCTTACGACATGACGTCATGGAAGAAGGGACAGCAACCGACGCAGCAACCGACGCAGCACCCAAGACTTTAATCAGGCCGACTGATGGCAACCTGCCAGCAGATTACCCAAATGTAATGACTGCAACAGTGAATACACTCGTACATCTACATTTATGGTAAGTGTACATCTACATTTATGGTAAGTGTACACAACTGTACTTTCTCCGATGCCCTGGCCAAATTTCCCCTAGTTGTAGTGTGTGTGTGTGTGTTTATAGATATAGATAGCACAAGCTGAGGTGGGTATTTTAAAGTGGCAAAGATGATGATGGTACAAGGGGAAGGTACATAGCATAAAAAGAGAGAGAGGTAAGTATTCTGAATGCAAGCCATTAAAGAAAATAGTATCAGCCATGCCAAATATTACATTTGTAAATTGGCAAAACATTTTGTAAAGATTAAAGCAGTGAAGAACTGAAGCAATGAGATTCTTCTGAGAATGCACTATAGTAGTGAAGCACAGGGCATGGCGAAAGAAACTGGAAAAAATTAGCTGAAGAACCAGAATACTGAGAACAGACACATCAGGAGAGAAATCTAATAGAGTGAAAGAAACCAAGCAAGTATTTTGACTTGTAGTTTAGGAATTGTTTCCCATACTTGGGTAATCATCTTACATATCCAAAATTTGGAACTCCCTGCCTTTATCCATTACCCAGGAATCTTCTCTAACCAAATTTAAAATGTCTATCAAAAGCCATCTTAACAACAAATGGTTATGTCCCTGCTCCACACCAGACTAACTTCAGTCCCACTCCACTACTGCAGTATCTCTTGCCTTACACACATAGTCTCTTGATAAGACTACACAGTCTTATCAATACCCCCTTCAGATGCATGATGTGACTACATAGTTAACATACCTTAATATTGTTTGTATATGTTTTGATCTTTTTAAATGTGCTTGCCAGTGACTTAATAATGTTTGCTCATTAATATGATCTTGTTGTATATCGTAAAAACATGTTAGTATATTTTGTTTGTATATTTTGCATAAATGTTTCTTTGGAGCTTTTCTCCCCAGACCTCCACTGAAAATGGACATGTATCCAGTTGGACTATCCCAGTTAACAAATGTAAAATAAATAAATAAATAAAATATAGACAGAGAGAGTTGGAGAAGGAATGATAAATGAAAGACCATGTGGAGTTTCTAATGGAGCCAAGAGCACATGCTGTCGTTAGAAAAGGGATAATAAGCAGGGCATATAAAATTTTGTATAATTGAAGGTGGGATCCTTAAATGACTGAGAGGGTTAAGTGCTTAAAACTAAATGGAATTTTTGGGATTAGTACATACGAAGTAGTGGGTAAGAAGATGTGGAAGGGATGCCGGGTATTTAAAATATGAACAAAAAGCTGGGCCTTTTATACAGAAATAAATGGTTTCTTACAAAAATTGCTAAAGCAACAATTAGATGCACTCATCTCAACTCAACACTTCACTATGCATCTCCACTGCTCACAAATCTTAGAAAAACAGACATAGCTAAACTTGAGTCCTTTTACAATAAAATAGCAAGGTTTGCCACAGAATCTTCACTCAAGGTACATTGCTGTACAGCTCTAAAACTGAACTGGCTAGAACTGCCCCAACTCCTCCTCTGCAACCAACTCTCACTAGCCCAGAAAATTCTGTATCACCCTGATAAAACCCCTGGATTACAGGGGATACTTCAACCCTACACCACCTACAGGACTCTCCGTTCCAGTAATAAATTCCTCACAGACATAACAAAAGATAATAATAATGCAGGTGAATCCCTTTTCTCAAATTCTGTTGCAAAAAATGGAATACACTACCCACTAATCTAACAACTACATCCTCCATAATACAATTCAAAAAATCCTCAAAGCCCATTTGACTGATAACTGGTTCTGTTCATGTACTAATCCAGGCTAGTCCATAACCATAACCTAATATACCAAAACTGTTTCCACCTCCCCACTGCAAACTCAACAACTAAATTAAAAACCTTCTATTTTCCCATACTACTATCCACAACTGTTTCCACCTCTCAACTGCTACAATAACAGCTAAATCAGAAACTTTCCACTCTCCTCCACCCCTCTCATCTTCTCCTGGAGTGTACTAGCACATCCCTTCCTGATATAGACTACAAAATCTTGTCATTATATGATTTTTAAGTCGATGCACAGAGTCCTCTCTAAGCACAAAACATCATCATGTGACTGTTTCAAGTATTTAAGGAAGTGTGGAATTTCAACAGTTGTCTGATGAAGGGGTTGATCCCTGAAAGTGCTAACCTGTGTACTGTTTGTACTGTTCTACTTAAATAAATCTCCTAGCTGTGGTATTGTCGGTGTTTCTTTACGTTTGTAATTCTATGATTTTTACCCTGGCAAATAATACAGTGAATTAGCTGTACATCTCTCTGAAATGCTATAAATTAAATTTGGTTCTATATCTTCTCATGATACTTTCACCATATTGCATGCTCGTAAATATATTTGTTATATATGTGATATAACTTTAAATTTGTTCAAAATTGTGTATATAATGAAATGTTTTATTACTATCGTAATGTTCATTGTTATGTTTACGTAATGTGAAGCTTTTCTCTCCTGACCTCCACTGAAAAAGGACTTGTGAACCAGTCGGGTTTCCCGTTAGATGTAAAGTAAAATAAATTTAATAAATAACTGCATAATGTAAAGAATAGTATTGGAATTATGAGGAAAATGTATAATGCATGAAATGATAATAGAAAGTATTCTTGAAATTTTTGTTATTAATGTATGTGAACTCATGGTGCAAGTTTAAATGTGATGAAATAAACTTAAAAAAGCAGGGGAAGTGAACAAGTCAAGGACAGGAGAGAATAAATATGAGTCTGACTAAAATAAAATATGCTGCATATTATATTGACAAGACAGTCATCTGTCTCATAGTAAGCATTTCTTCTTACTCTTTGTTTGGGCATGTTTAAATAGTTATATGGTTAAAAGAGCTTGTGGGCAGCAATAAGCAGTTCAGGGATCATGTTACTTTTTATGTCACAGGAAGGTGAGTACCTCGGTTCCTGGTTAGTCTAAGCTGAACTGTGTCCCATGGGCAACATACCAGCATCCCATGTCAGGCTTCGTGCCCATGCTTTTCTACTGCAATTAAGGCTCTGGGTTCAGCAGACATAGTTCCTAGTAACTGGATCTCATCTCTGCTTCACTTTTGGTTGTTTCTACTCCATATGCTTGTGATAGTGTAATCTGATTGGTGACCCCTGTCATTTAGTGTTTGCTGACTGGCTTTCATAATTTTTTTGTTTTTATTGGTCAGTCTGTAGAGCTCTACAATCCTTCCACTGGTCAGTTCCCCAAGATTCCACATTGGTCATTTCCTTGTGCCACATTCGCTGTTGGTTAATGGTTGATTGGCTGGCCAAGTTATCTTTTTCGTTTTAAACACCTTTTTTAAATTTGACATTTTTAAAAAGTGACATAGTACATATACCAAACAGAAAGGAAGACACACCCTAATAACATTTCCTTTGTTATTTTCTTATAGTGTACATATATGTTCCCTTTTTATCAATTTTCATTTACACCAACAGTACATACATTGCTCAATTCCTGTTGGCCTTTAAATTTCATTTGTAGGTTCGTGAGTGTCTTCTCTTTCTTTTGGCTTTTCCCAGTTAGGGGTCGCCACAGTGGATCACCTGTCTGCTCATGATTGGCAGTGGAGTTTTTACAGTGTCGAGTTGCCAGCCCGACACCCAGCCTTCCACAGAAGGCACACACTCACACCTAGGGCCAATTTAGAGTGTCCATTCCACCTACAGCATGTCTTTGGGATGTGGGAAGAAACCGGAGCACACGGAGGAAACCCACGTGACCACAGGGAGGACATGCAGACTCCGCACAGAAGGCACCCCAGCTGAAAATCGAACCGGAGAACCTCTTGCTGTGAGGCGGCAACGCTAACCGCTGCACCACCGTGGCCGCCCACATTTGTAGGTTCATGAGTGTATGCCAGGCTAAATACCACTGGGGCCTTAGTAGGTCTAGCTATGCAACCCAAAGTACGAGTTATTGTGCCTTAGAGGTTATTTTAAGAGGTACATGTTAGGGCATACCACTGCCTTTGTCTGTAACAGGCATACGTCTCAGACCAGAGGTGAATTTCCGAATTTCCGATTTCCCATCCACTGGTCCAGGTTGCACTTTAATAGGGTTAGGAAAGGGCTCTGCTTTACATGGATGGGGGAGCCTATTCCAAAGCATGAGGATTTTGTGATAAGACACCTGCCCTTCCAACATTTTTTTTTTAAGTTGTGAGCAAAGTTTAAATCCTTGTATCTAATAGTTCTTGGTGCTTTTCATTTTGCGGGTATACAAAAGGTCCATCAGAGCGAGATCCAAGGATGCCCTGTATGCCCTGTATGCCAAGCATAAATCACCCCTCAGCAGTCTGTAGGAAACAAGAGTTTGGCATTCTGCATAGGATATTGTGTTTATGACCAGTATTCTTTTTTTGAGGAACCTTTGCAGACATTCCGGTTGTTGCATGTGCCTGATCAGAAACATACTGAAGGGGGCATTTGACTAGATGATGGGGCTGATGAGGACTGAGTACAGTGGCACAGTGACTTCCATGGACAAAATGCTATGTCGGTATTTATAAGTTGAGTTACATAGATTAACTTTCTAGACACATGTTGGTCAAAAGACAGGTTACTATCAATATGAGTCTTCATATTTCAGACTACAGTGTCTAATTTTAGGGTTGTGTTATCAATTAAGTAATTTCTCTGGGTGGCCAAATTCCCAAAAGGTACTATTATGCATTTTTTTGCCATTGAGTTTTAAGTCATGGCTTTGGCACCAGTCATTTGTCTGTGTTAGACCCTCCTGTAAAATGTTATTATCTTGTGGTTGGGGGATTTTTATGATTGCTCCTAGCTTTCTGTTATCTGCAAACTTAGTAAGCCAGAAGCCCTTGACTTTGGCATTGACTTCTGAAAAATAGATGCCAATGGGGAACTGACCCAGCACAGAGCCCAGGAAGTCTCCACTGGTGACAGGCCTCTTTGTGGCAGTGGCCTGTCCAGTCCTGGATCCGGACTGTGAGCCAGTTGGATGTCCAATGAGTTACATAGGGGTTTTTGCCTAATTCTGTGAGTTTGTTTGCAGTACCTGTTTTGCTGTCATCTATTGGCTTGAGCTGTCCAATGAGTTACATAGGGGTTATTGCCTAATTCTGTGAATTTGTTTGCAGTGCCTGTTTTGCTGTCATCTATTGGATTGGTGACCTTCTCAAAGAAGTCCACCAGGTTCAGTAGGCATGACCTGCCGTTGACAGAACCAAACTGGGTTGGGTCCAGTGTCTGAAGGTTTACTGTGTCAGTTCTAATAATTTCCAAGATAATTCTATCCATGACTTTGCATGTGACACTAATCGGTCTGTAGTTCCTGGGATCCACTTATGGTCCACCGTTGTGAAGGGGGAAGACCATTGCAGTCCATTATTTGCATGGCATGAAGTCTGTGAGGAGACTGTGGTTAAATGTTGATTCCAGTGACCCTAAGGTGCAGGGTTTGATTCTCACATGGGATACCTGGCTAAGCTTAAAATAGCCCACACAGAATGAAAGCCTAGTACTAATCTATGAATCTATATTTCAGGCTATTTAGGAGGCATCCTGTGATATTATCGGGGCCCATCAAAGCTGTATTCCTGGCATTAGACAGTACATCCAAAACCTGGTCTATACTGATAGCAGGAGGTGTTATGGTAGGTGGTATTTCCTGGGGGTGGTGGTGCAAGAGAGGGTTAATTTGGAGCTGAATGAACGTGACTCGTGACTACATTTACCAACAGTTCAGCACACTTTTGTGTGCTGGCTTTATGGTTTGGATATAGCTAAAGAAGTCATTATGGTTGACTTTGGCCTGGGATGCTACCTTAACTCAAAATTTGCTTTGTTAGTTCTGAATATTATACTTGTATGTATTGTTCCTACAAATGCCATTTGTTTCTAATTGTTGCTATATAATTATGGTTGTCTTTGGCCTAGGATACTAACTCAAAATTTGCTTTGTTAGTTCTGAATATTATACTTGTATGTATTGTTCCCACAAATGCCATTTGTTTCTATTTGTTCCTATGTAATTTGCTCCTTCAGTTTTCTAAAGGTCTCACTTGCAGTTATTTTACCCCCTTTACAAAATTCAGTGTTTCAGTTACAGTTGGTTTAGATTTCGGTTGACATTTTTAGTAGATGATGTTTTAGCAACAGTAGCATTACATTTAGTAAGGCCTTACTATATATGGGCAATTTGGATAATCCCAGCTCAAAAGAGTCATTTCCTTAATTACAACCATTTCCTCCCCCAACATTTCTGACAAAGCACTCTAGAGAATTTTGAAAATCTGTCATCTGGTTACATTCTCAAAAAAACATATTCCCAGTTACCTTTTATTTTTCTCATCATACCTCCAACATTTGCAATCTACCGGAGGAACAATTCTCTGGAAGCTGTTTTGGGTATAAAAACACCTATGCAAACACTTCAGGGTACAAATCTTAAATCTTCTAAACTTTGTTACATACTTGGGAGCTGTAGAAATGGCCTTCCACTGTTCGTTTGTGTATTGCCTTTCCACTCTCTCTTTACTAATCTTTTCATGCCTCCTCTGATTGATTGTCCGCTGGCCTATCCATGTCTTACATCATTTATTATGCATAGATTAAACCTCACAGCTCCTCCCCCCAACCACTGTTTTAGTTTCTTTACATCTACTTTAGATTCCATTGGGCTTTTCAAAGCTAGTGCACAATTGTTTATTGTATTATATTAATCCAGCCCATACATACCTATACATAAATAAACATTCAAGGCTTTTTATTACCGTCCAGGTAGAAGGTTTCAGTAACTCTCTAGTTAAAGATCACATGCAGAAGTATTTTTTTTTTTTACAGTATTTAAGTTTATGCCATGTGAAGTAGACTTTCTGATTCTAAAATATGTAGTATTTACTTTAGTTTCTTCACTGGAACTATATTTGTTAGGTAAGACAAACTTGGTGTATTTCCAATATGCCAGACCGCAGCCAATTAATTCCTGATTGTGAGTCTTTTGTTCCTGCATTTAGGTTCATGGGTTGGTACTAGGCTATCAGCCCTAGGGCCTATACAAGCCTAGCCATAACAATTCCCTGGCTATTTCTTCCCACATTATTTACTTTCCTGGACCCCTGTCTAGCAGGGCGACTGACGTGATCCCTGGGGTGAATTTCCTTTCTCCCATCCAATCGTCAAGGTTCCTCTTGAAGAGGTCCAAAGAGGCACTCTGCTTGACATGTATGGGCAATCTATTCCAGAGTCTGGGGAGTCTCTGGGTCAGGAACCTATCCCTCCAGCATGTTTTGTTTATTGTGATGACAAGGTTTAGATCCCTGGAGTGTGTAGCTCTGAGGGATTGGGATTTCTTTAAGTGTAGCATGTCCAACAGCTCTGGGTTTGACATGGCCTTGTATGTTAAGCAGAGATTGCCTCTGAGTAGACGATATGCAACAGAGTATAGCTGGAGTTTTTTAAGGCGGTCAGCGTAGGGCATCTGCTTTAGGCCTATGATTCTTTTAATGAGGTATTTCTGAGGCCTTTCCAGTTGTTGCAGATGTCTTGAGAGGTACATACCAAATGGGGCATTGTATTCTATAATGGGTCTAATGAGGGATGAGTACAGTGGGGCAATGACCTCCTTTTTTCTGGATGAAAAGCCCTTCGTGATGAGGTGTGCCACATAGAAGGATTTCCTGACTGTTGTGGCGATGTGGTTATCGAAGGTGAGACCACTGTCCACCTGTGTCCCTAAGTCTCTTATCACACTTTCTGTGTTTAGTGTACACTCACCTATATGGTAATTCATGGATACATATTTTTTCCCAAAGGGGATAACAATACATTTCTTGGCATTGAGCTTAAGCCCATGGCTCTTGCACCAAGCATCTGTTTCTGTAAGGCCCTTTTGTAGAGTATCTACATCATTTGGGGATTCAATAATGACTCCCAGTTTGCAGTCATCTGCAAACTTTGTTAGCCAGAGTCCCTTAGTGTTGACCTGTACTTCAGAGAAGTAGATGCCAAACAAGAGTGGCCCCAGGACTGAACCCTGAGGTACTCCACTTGTCACTTGTCTGGAGCTGGATTTGGAGTCGGCTACTTTTACAGTGTGGGTTCTATCAGTAAGCCATTTAGCAACCCATTGGGTGACATAGGGATTAATGCCCAACTTAGTAAGTTTATCTATGATTCCAGAGTGGGGGATGGTGTCAAAGGCCTTGGCAAGGTCTAGATAGGCTGTGTGGACCACCTTACCTTTGTCCATGGCTCTGGAGACTGATTCAAAGAAGTCAATCAGGTTCAGGAGACAAGATCGGCCCTTCACAAACCCAAACTGGGTGGGGTCCAGTGTTTGAAGGTTGCCAATGTCTTTGTTTATAAGTTCCATGATAATACGCTCCATGGCCTTGCAGATAAGGCTTGTCAGACTGATGGGACGGTAGTTTCCGGGATCCAAGGTGGATCCCCCCTTGTGGATTGGGATAACTGTAGCTCTGCGCCACTCAGTGGGCACGAAACCTGAGGTGAGGCTATGATTAAACATGACACTTAGGTGAGGTGCCAGTTCATATTGTAGTTCATGTAGTACACAGCCCGGGATGTCATCTGGTCCCATGGATGCTGTATTCTTGGCTTTAGAGAGTGCGTTTTGTACCTGTGTGGCCGTTATTACTGGAATTTGGCAATCTTCCGGTATTGAGATGGGCCATTTAGGGGTGAGAGGGGTGAAGTTGGCACTGAATCGATCCGCCAGGATATTGGCAATATCCTTCGTATATTTAATGCCATTCTGTTTTAGCTCAGAGCAGATCTGAGCATTGCCATTTAGATTCTTGACATAGTTATAGAATGCTTTGTGGTTGTCTTTGGAATCTTTGGCAATTTTATTTTCGTAACTAGCTTTGGAGGATTTTATGAGGCATCTCAGTTTCTTACTGAGGCTAGTAAGGAGTTTTTGCATCCTGGGATTTTCCTCTTTTCTGCAAATGTTTCTTCCTTTTGTTATAAAGTTTGTTTATGGCAGGGGACCACCAGATTGGCTTCCTTTTTTTGGATGAGAGCATTTTGGTTCTATATGGGATGGCACGATTCATGCATGAGTGGATGTGCTCGTACAGTGCCTTAGTGTAGGATTCAGCAGTTGAACTTTCAGTTCCCGTCTGCATGGGTGTCATGAAGTTTGTCACTTCTGGCTTGAGTAGCATGAAGTTGGCTTTGGAGAAGTTTTTTATGGTGGTTTCTTTACTGGGGGGTGGGGTGGGATGTGGATGTTAAGGGTGACTAGCTTATGGTCAGACCTGACTAACGAGGGGGTGACCATAGGTATGGAGCATTGATTTCCCATGTTGGTAATGACCAGGTCTAGGATATTGGAGCCCCTGGTGGGACTATGGATTAGTTGATCCAGGGCGTTGGAATTTATGAATTCCAAGAACCGTTGCGCAAAGGTGTTTGGACATGAGTAGTTTTCCCAGTTAATGGCAGGGTAGTTAAAATCACCCAGTATTAGGGTGTTTGGTTCTATCTTAATATTTTCCAGTATGTTTAGAAAGGTATAGTGAGAATCTTGGGGTATGGTGGGGGATCTGTAGCAAGCTACAATTTGGATTGCAGTCTTACCTAGTATTAGTTGCACATGGAGAATTTCAGACACATTGTGTTGGCCAACTAGCCTGGTGGTGTGAATATCCTTGGTGAATATTGACACTCCTCCACCTTTAGTGTTTCGGTCCTGGTTTGGTGGCCGAAAAGTGTGGTAAAAGTTGTAGCCTGGTATTGCAGGGGTGCTCTCTGGAGCCTTGAACCAGGTCTCAGTTACTGCACAGATATCAATGTTCTCCATTTTTAGGAGTGCCTCGAGAGAGTGCATTTTGAGGTTTAGACTTCTAGCATTGAGTAGCATTACCTTCAGATTTTGCATGCTTGTACCTGTTACGGTGGTGGTTTTGTCCTTTGAAGTTTGCCTAAAAAAGGCACTATAGGGGTGGCAGGAGCCTTAGCCAGTAACCTGAATCCCAGGGGCGACAGGCGCAGACCATCTCTGGCAAAGCATCGTGGTCTGTCAATCATGTCATCCCAGGCAGACAGATACTGGATCCCCTTTGAATGACACCATAAGCTTAGCCAATTGTTGAAGTCAATCATTTTATCCTTATATTGTGGTATCATTCTGGGCGAAGGCAGGATGCTACTCAGGGCTAGGGTCATACCTGCCTGGGCCACATGATCCGAGAGCTCTTCCATGTCTCTTTTCATGTAGTCCAGGGAGGTACGTCTCAAGTCATTCACTCCAACATGGACAATGACAGAGTCATATTTGTACTTGTTGTGGAGTGACTTGAGTGAATGCGTTATGTGGTGGATCCTGGCACCCGACAGGCAGCTGACTGTAATTTTCTCTTTATTCAACCTGGTGAGAGGGACATCAGTGTGCCGGACTATAGAGTCACCTATGACTAAAGTGTTAGTACATTGTCTTGCCTTAGGGGCTGTTGCTGGGTGGCACACTGGTGTTGTGAACTATGTGACACATTGGTTGTGATTGGTGTTTGTTTGCGTTTCAGCTTCAGAGGTCTTTGTTTCTTGGGCAGGTTACAGTTAAGGGCCTCTGCATATGTGGATTTAGTGTTGCTATATGTGGGTGTTGGTGGTGCGGGTTTAGAAGGGCTATGTGTTGCTTGAGGTGTAGTGTGGGTGTTAACCTTCTCCTCTTGACTGTTTAGCACAATCTTGGGTGGAGAGAGCTTTGCTTCCATTTTGGCTATGTAAGTGCATCTCTCACAGGTTGTAGTGTTGGGTGGTAGGAGAGGGTTGTCTGTGTACATAAGGCAATTGCTGCATTGCCCCAGTATGCCCAGATTCACCAGGTGGACAGGAGAAATCACCGGAAGCTGACCCTTGGACATGCCTGGTTTGGGGCTTTTTTTTCTTTGTAAAGTATAGGAGCTGTTTCCTTAGCAAGGTACTTTGCAATTATAGGCTGTTTAGTGCCTACTATTAATTTCTCCTTGTTAACAAGGAGAGCTCAGTGTTTGTATGAGTTTAAGGCTTCCTAGTGCTTTCCAGCAGGTATTAGAGAAAGTGCAGGTCACAGGGATGCTTAAAGGTAAGATTGAAAAGAATGCACTCTGCAGTGTGCACTAGAGAAGTTAGATGTGAAAGTAGGTAACTTGAGTTTTACCTGTTTAAAAGTTAAGGTTTAGTGGAGAGTTACTATTTTTAAAACAGCAAGATGGATTGAAAGGGGTGGTCACTTTTGTATTTTGGTACTATGAAATACTGTAGGATGGCCAATAAATTTAAATAATTGAAGGGGTGGGATTTCAAAAATGATGATTTTGTGATTACTCACATAAGCCAGTGAAAGTAGAGAGAAATGAGATATATGGTCAGATTAACATAAGAGGCGGGCAACTAGAAAGACAGTGCCTGACTCAGAACAGAGAGAGCTGTGGTCTCTTTTGAAGTTTTAATATGCTGTTAAAACAGAATGCAAGCAAAACACAAGGTAAAGAAAACAAACTACAGTATTCAAAATATAGAAAGGCAATACAGTAATACAAAAATAAAAGCAAACTAACCTTTCCTTCACAGCAAAGTGTAGCAGAGTCTGGATGAGCCTTTCTGGTAAAGCTCTGAAATGTTTTAGTTTACTCCTTAAATAGAAATTTTAGTTCCTAGCTCCACCCCCTCTGTTAACAAGTGATTAACCTTAAGTGACCTCTTATGTCTTATGAATGAGTCCTTAATTAATCAGTTCTTATTTCTGCCTGACTCAGAACAGAGAGAGCTGTGGTCTCTTTTGAAGTTTTAATATGCTGTTAAAACAGAATGCAAGCAAAACACAAGGTAAAGAAAACAAACTACAGTATTCAAAATATAGAAAGGCTATACAGTAATACAAAAAATAAAAGCAAACTAACCTTTCCTTCACAGCAAAGTGTAGCAGAGTCTGGATGAGCCTTTCTGGTAAAGCTCTGAAATGTTTTAGTTTACTCCTTAAATAGAAATTTTAGTTCCTAGCTCCACCCCCCTCTGTTAACAAGTGATTAACCTTAAGTGACCTCTTCTGTCTTATGAATGAGTCCTTAATTAATCAGTTCTTATTTCTGCCTGACTCAGAACAGAGAGAGCTGTGGTCTCTTTTGAAGTTTTAATATGCTGTTAAAACAGAATGCAAGCAAAACACAAAGTAAAGAAAACAAACTACAGTATTCAAAATATAGAAAGACAATACAGTAATACAAAAAATAACAGCAAACTAACCTTTCCTTCACAGCAAAGTGTAGCAGAGTCTGGATGAGCCTTTCTGGTAAAGCTCTGAAATGTTTTAGTTTACTCCTTAAATAGAAATTTTAGTTCCTAGCTCCACCCCCTCTGTTAACAAGTGATTAACCTTAAGTGACCTCTTCTGTCTTATGAATGAGTCCTTAATTAATCAGTTCTTATTTCTGCCTGACTCAGAACAGAGAGAGCTGTGATCTCTTTTGAAGTTTTAATATGCTGTTAAAACAGAATGCAAGCAAAACACAAAATAAAGAAAACAAACTACAGTATTCAAAATATAGAAAGGTAATACAGTAATACAAAAAAATAAAAGCAAACTAACCTTTCCTTCACAGCAAAATGTAGCAGAGTCTGGATGAGCCTTTCTGGTAAAACCAGATGATGCAACTGGGGGGACAAACATCTTGTAGTGGATAGGCATGATCTTCTTCGTATTTCACTGTTGCAGTCATCACATAGGTTCATAGGTTCATAGGTTCATACTAGGCTATCTGCCCAAGGGCATTTATAAGCCTAGCCCATAGTTATGTGGCTTTCGCCACCCCTTTAGTTTGAATAAAAACTATGCCTATCATTTTTCTGTGCCTCTGTCAAGCAGTGACACTGAAGTAATCCCTGGGGTATATCTGCGATCTCCCATCCATTGGTCAAGATTCCTCTTGAACAAGGCCAGCGAGGTGCTCTGCCTCACATGTACCGGGATTTTGTTCCACAGCATAGGGAGTCTCTGGGTGATGAATCTGTCCCTCCAGCACGTTCTATTTATAACCGTGTCAAGGTTTAAGTCTCCGCCCTTGTGGTTCTGAGGGATCTAGATTTTTGAGGTGAAGCATATTCATCAAATCTGGGTTTGACATGGCCTTATATGTCAGGCACAGGTCACCTCTGAGCAAGCGGTATGAGACTGAATAAAGCTGGAGTTCTTTCAGTCGGGCAGCATAAGACATATTTTTGAGACCCTTTATCCTTTTGGTGAGGAACTTTTGGGGCCTTTCAAGCTGCATCAGGTGTCTGGTCAGATACATTCGAACGGGCATTGTACTCAATCATAGGTCTAATGAGTGATGAGTACAGGGGGACGATGACCTCCCTTGATCTAGATGTGAATCCCTTCATGATCAGGTGGGCGATATAGAAGGTTTTCCTAACTACTTTAGCAACATGAGTGTCAAACGAAAGACTACTGTCAACTTGGGTCCCCAGATCCCTGATGACTTTTTCTGTGCTCAGTGGATTGTCACCTATATGGTAGCTAGGGGTAACCTTGTTTTTCCCCAAGGGTATGACTATGCATTTTTTGGCGTTTAACTTCAGGCCATGGCTCTGGCACCAGTTATCCATTTCTGTGAGGCCCTTCTGGAGGATATCTGTGTCAGATGTGTTTTCGACTATGGCCCAGTTTGCAGTCATCTGCAAACTTTGTCAGCCATAACCCTCCTGTGTTTGCTTGTACTTCAGAAAAGTAGATGCCGAACAAGAGTGGACCCAGGACTGAGCCCTGTGGGACACCACTTGTGACAGGCTTTGAGTCTGACATGGCTCCAGCAACTCTGACCCTGTGGGTTCTGTCGCTAGCCAGTTTGCAACCCATCTTGTGATGTATGGGTTTACATTCAAGCTGATGAGTTTTTCGATGATACCTGAGTGGGGTATTGTGTCAAGGCCTTTGCCAGGTCGAGGTAGGCTGTATGGACTGCCTTTCCTCATCAATGGCCTTGGTGACTGTCTCGAAAAGTCAACCAAGTTTAAGAGGCAGGATCTGCCTTTGACAAAGCCAAACTGGGTTGGATCCAAAGTCTGCAAGTTCCCTATGTCTTTATTTATGAGTTCCATTATGATCCTCTCCATGGCTTTGCAGATAAGGCTTGTCAAGCTAATGGGGCGGTAATTTCCAGTGTCTGTGGAGGCACCGCCCTTATGAAGTGGGACCACAGTCGCCGTCGCCACTCCTTGGGTAATGATCCTGAGGTGAGGCTAAGATTAAACAGCTGTCCTAACTGTGGGTTTAATTCCTCGTTGAGTTCATGAAGCACACAGCCGGGGACACCATCCGTCCCATGGATGCTGTGTTTTTGCCTTAGTGAGGGCAGTTCTCACCTGGGCGTTGGAGATGTTTGGGGGCTACAATCCTCTGGAATAGATATCTCTCCTTTGGGGAGGGGGAGAAGTTTGCACTGAACCTGTCAGCCAGTATGTTAGCAATGTGTGTAGGTTCAGTAATTTTCACATCATTTTGAACTAATTCTGAGCATATCTGGGAGTTTCCTCCTAGGTTTCTAACATAGCTAAAGAAGGCCTTATGATTGTCTTTAGAGTCCTTGGCGATTTTTCTCTCAAAATTTGCCTTGGATGATTTTATGAGAGCTCTTAGTTTTTACTTATAATGATCAAAGGTGTCTTACCTTTCAAGGATTTTGCTCTATCTTGTAGTAGCTTCCTCCTTTTGTTGTAGAGCTTGTTTATGGCTGGGGTCCACCAGACTGGACGCTTGCCTTTGGTACAGAGAGTCTTAGTTTTGTTTGGGATTGCCTGATCCATGCAGTCCTGTAGGTGCTGGTAGAAGGCATTTGTAAGTGATTCAGCGGTTTGAGTAATGTTTACCACTGGCTCAGGGGCCTTAAAGGAGACCACACTAGTTTTTAGAAGTGTGAAATCAGCTTTTGAGAAGTTTTTCACTGTGGTCTTTTTGTTTCAGGTGGGGCGGGATGAGGACCTCCAGCGAGATTAGTTTATGATCTGATCTCACCAGTGAGGGTATACTTCGGTGTTGAACATTTTGATCCCATGTTCGTGATGATGAGATCAAGTATGTTTTCACCTCTTGTGGGGATGATGACTAGTTGTTCCATGGCATTTGAGTTTATGAACTCCAGGAATCTTTGGGTTAGAGTGTTCGGGCTTGAGTAGTGTTCCCAGTCTATATTAGGGTAGTTGAAGTCACCTAGTATGATGGTGTTTGGAGATACATTTATCCCTCCAATGTTTTCAGGAAGGCCATGTGAGGTTCCTGAGTTTGAGAGGGTGGCCTGTAACATGCTACAAATTGCAGAGCAGTCTTGCCTATGGTTAATTGCACCTGGATGGTCTCCGATGCATCGCCGGTTGCCACCAACCTTCAGGTGTGGGTGTCCTTTATGAATATGGACACCCTCCTTTCTTGGTGTTGTCCGGATTTTGGGGCGGAACGTATGATATGAGGTGAAACCTGTTAGTGCTGGGGTGCTCTCAGGAGCCTTGAACCAGGTTTCTGTCACAGCACAGACATCGATGTTCTCCATATTGAGAAGGACCTCGAGTGCGTGCATCTTGAGATTGAGACTTCTGGCATTGAGCAGCATTACCCTTAGTTTTTTCCTTTTGGTGTTCTAGGGTGGTAGGTTTAGAATTTGAGCCTTGCCTAAAAAGGCACTATGGGGTGGCAAGAGCCTTTGCCAATATCCGAAGCCCAGGGTGACAGGTGCAAGCCGCCTTGCGAACAGCGTGGCTTGTCCAGCATGTCATCCCAGGCAGACAGACATTGGATCCCCTTTGAATGACACCAGAATTTAAGCCAATTATTAAAGCTGATCATCTTATCACTGTATTGTGGCATCATTCTAGGTGAAGGTAGGATACTGCTCAAGGTCAGGGTCATACCTGCCTGGGCTACATAATCAGAGAGCTCCTCGACGTCCCTTTTCATGTAGTCCAAGGAGGTACGTCTCAGGTCGTTGACACCAGCGTGGACAATGACTGAGTCGGACTTGTACCTGCTGTTGAGAGACCTGAGTGCTTGCGTTATGTGGCGGATTCTAGCGCCCGACAGGCAGCTTACTGTGACCTTCTCCTTACTCAGTCTGGTGAGCGGGACGTCAGTGTGCCTGACTATGGAATCACCAATGACAAGTGTGTCTGGCATTTTGTTTGGCCTTAAGGGCTGTGACTGTTTGACACTCTGACTGTGTGGTCTATGTGTTGCATGTGTTGGGTCGTGAGGTGGTAGTTGTTTGGGTGTCTGCTTTGGTGGCCTCTGCTGTTTTGGTAAATTTTTGACCAGAGCCTCCGAGTATGTCTTTGTGTGAGTATGTGTATGATTTGAAGTTGTGATGGTACCATGTGTGACTGGGTATGTATTGTGTGTGGTTGCCTTCTCCTCCTGTCTGGTCTTGCCAGTCCTATGTTGAGAGAGCTCAGCCTCCAGTTTGGCCGTATAGTTGCATCTCTCGCATGTATTTGTGTTTTGTGGGAGAAGGAGAGGATTGTTCAGTGTACATGAGGCAATTGTAACATTGCCTCAATATTCCCAGGTTCACCAGTTGAGCTGGAGAGGACACTAGCAACTGATCCTCGACATACTAGAAGTAGTAGATAAAGAACTTTCA
Organism: Protopterus annectens; assembly: GCF_019279795.1. Taxonomy (NCBI): domain Eukaryota; kingdom Metazoa; phylum Chordata; order Ceratodontiformes; family Protopteridae; genus Protopterus; species Protopterus annectens. Next base: position 63,956,144 of record NC_056727.1, on the reverse strand, counting down.
AAGGACTCGGGGAAGTGGGTTTTGGGCTGGTGGGGTACTATCTATAATAAGAGTGCTTTATCAAGGTGCAAGTACTGTAGGAGTAAGTGCTAGGCTTTACAGATAGAGAATAGTCTACTTGGGAATCAAGTAGAGATGAACTTTTCAGTTATAGGATATGCTGGTTAGATCAGCAGTACAGTTTAGCGTGTTTTATAGCAGGGGCTGAAGGGAGCTAGGAATTGGCCCAAACGACCAATGGACTACTAGTTTCTGGCTGAAACTTCACCAAATCGGACAAAAGGCTCAGTGCTTCCCACTCCCACTGGTAAGCAAAGAAACTTCCCTCCTTCCTAATAAGGCAATGGATCAGTAACAGGAACTAAAACAAAGCCCAGGGATCAGCAACTCTGAAACTGGACTACTCTAGTTCAGTAAAGTGGGAAAACAAGAGATTTTTTGTTTTATTACAGAGATAAGGAAAAAACAGACAGTAAATGCTATAATGCTGTAAATCGGCTAGCACTTTAGTGTGTAGCCTACAGAAACAATTTGCAACAATTAGTAACTTAAAGTGCAATAAACAGTGTAAAATGCAGAAATCACTTAAAGTAGCAGTAAAACAGGCGAAATGCAGTCGCTAGCTTAATAACAGTGGGAAAGCCACAAAAATACTTATATCTGGTAGAAAGTCACTCTTTTAGCTCTCTGCTGCTTGGATCACTCTGCAGGCCACCACGAGGATCTGTGCAGAGTTGGTACAAGCTGGAAAACACGTGTTTAGCGTGTTTTATAGCAGGGGCTGAAAGGAGCTAGGAATTGGCCCAAACGACCAATAGACTACTAGTTTCTGGCTGAAACTTCACCAATTCGGACAAAAGGCTGCTCAGTGCTTCCCACTCCCACTGGTAAGCAAAGAAACTTCCTCCTTCCTAATAAGGCAATGGATCAGTAACAGGAACTAAAAACAAAGCCCAGGGATCAGCAACTCTGAAACTGGACTACTCTATTTCAGTAAGGTGGGAAAACAAGAGATTTTATTCTTTTTTTACAGAGTCAAGGTAAAAAACAGACAGTAAATGCTATAAATGCTTTAAGTGGCTAGCACACTTGAGTGTGTTAGCCTACAGGTAAAATTAAGCAACAAATAACTTTTTAAGAGTGCAAAACAGTTAATCAACACAAAGACAGCTTAAATAGAGTGCAGAGCTGTATAAACAGGCTAAGATGCAGTCGCTAAGCAGTAAATATTCAAAAGCCAGAAAAAATACTTAAATCAGTTATAGCAAATACAGTTATAACAAATGCTCTGAAATATACTGTATATTTCCAATATGTTTGAGAAGGACAGTCAGAACACAAGAAGGTTCAGGCGAAGAAGAAAAAAAGTTTTGTTTTACTTTTTGAAAAGGTAAAAAGGAGGAACAGAAGGCCTTATCAAATGTTCTCTCTGTATTAAGAAGAATGAGCTAATGACACTAGACTGGGAGGTGTGTCACAGTAGGGGCGGGCAACTGCAAAGCCACCAAGTATAAGAGAAAGACACCAACAGGGAGGGAGGGTGGGACAAAATAGGACAACAAGCTATGAAAGTTTTTAAACAGAAAAAGATTTCTGAAGATTCTGAATAGACAAAGTGCTTTATATATATTAAATTATAAAAACAGTAATCTGTTAAAATAATCAAAAAATACTTATATTTTGTAGCTCAGTTGCGGTCAAACAACTTCTCCAGCCTGCACCAAAGACCAGAAACACAACTTTTTTTTTACAAGAACACAAAAGAACCAGCCCCCACTAGCCAAGAGATAATTACACAGAGTAAATGTTTCAGTTTATACAATAGCCTAAGACAACAAGCTATGAAAGTTTTTAAACAGAAAAAGATTTCTGAAGATTCTGAATAGACAAAGTGCTTTATATATATTAAATTATAAAACAGTAATCTGTTAAAATAATCAAAAATACTTATATTTTGTAGCTCAGTTATTGGTCAAACAACTTCTCCAGCCTGCACCAAAGACCAGAAACACAACTTTTTTACAAGAACACAAAAGAACCAGCCCCACTAGCCAAGAGATAATTACACAGAGTAAATGTTTCAGTTTATACAATAGCCTAAGACAACAAGCTATGAAAGTTTTTAAACAGAAAAGATTTCTGAAGATTCTGAATAGACAAAGTGCTTTATATATATTAAATTATAAAACAGTAATCTGTTAAAATAATCAAAAATACTTATATTTTGTAGCTCAGTTGCGGTCAAACAACTTCTCCAGCCTGCACCAAAGACCAGAAACACAACTTTTTTTTACAAGAACACAAAAGAACCAGCCCCACTAGCCAAGAGATAATTACACAGAGTAAATGTTTCAGTTTATACAATAGCCTAAGACAACAAGCTATGAAAGTTTTAAACAGAAAAGATTTCTGAAGATTCTGAATAGACAAAGTGCTTTATATATATTAAATTATAAAAACAGTAATCTGTTAAAATAATCAAAAAATACTTATATTTTGTAGCTCAGTTGCGGTCAAACAACTTCTCCAGCCTGCACCAAAGACCAGAAACACAACTTTTTTTTACAAGAACACAAAAGAACCAGCCCCCACTAGCCAAGAGATAATTACACAGAGTAAATGTTTCAGTTTATACAATAGCCTAAGACAACAAGCTATGAAAGTTTTTAAACAGAAAAAATTTCTGAAGATTCTGAATAGACAAAGTGCTTTATATATATTAAATTATAAAAACAGTAATCTGTTAAAATAATCAAAAAATACTTATATTTTGTAGCTCAGTTGCGGTCAAACAACTTCTCCAGCCTGCACCAAAGACCAGAAACACAACTTTTTTTTTACAAGAACACAAAAGAACCAGCCCCCACTAGCCAAGAGATAATTACACAGAGTAAATGTTTCAGTTTATACAATAGCCTAAGACAACAAGCTATGAAAGTTTTTAAACAGAAAAAGATTTCTGAAGATTCTGAATAGACAAAGTGGGTTATCTTTCTGCAGGTAGCCCTTAGCCAGCCTGAATACCAGAGTCTTGGGATTTCTGCTTCGGATGCTGTCGCTTCTTCCATGTCAGGTCATCAGGGATATAAAACATGCAGCCGACGCCATTACATCAGTCTTTCTTACCCTGCGGTGCCCGAAGCAGAAGCAGTTTGCAAGTGCCGGTCGGCCGACTCCTGAAATTTTCGTTTTCGAGTTTCAGACCTGAAGTCTTCAAAAAGGTAAGTACCCCGGTGGGGATCCTTTTTTCTTGCTCTAACCGATGTCAGAAAAAAATAATAATTGTCGTCCCTGTGGAAATCAAATACCTTATAGAGATTTTCATTCTTACTGCATCCCCTGTTTAGGCCCAGACCACATCATCCCTCTCTTGTCAGTTTTGTGCCTTGTTCAACGCCCGAACTATCTGTCATTGGGCAATTTTTGTAGCTAAATACTTTCACTCTCGATCTCCGTACTCCGAAATGGCGTCGGTAAGCCATCCGACTACCGATCTTCTGAACAAAACGTAAAGATAAAGACAGAGACAGACCGCATAGGTCCAAAACTGACAACGATGCTACCGTTAAGCTAGTCACCAGTCCGCCGGTGCTCAGTGAGGCGCTTTCGCAGCCCCTGATACCTGCTTCTACAGATTCGCTACTGAGACCCATTTGGAGTCCGGTGTACCGCAGGATGCTTCTTTGACTATGGAACCTGCAGATGTCTCAACATTGGATGGGTCCGGAGCTGCTGTGCAGGCACTGGCTTCTGAGGGTGTATTCAGGCCTACCGATTTTCATATTAAACCGACGACTTCATTTCAAGCCAAAAATACCGAATTTCTCAGGCCTAAAGTTCACACTACGCCTAGAAAGCCGACGACCAAAGCACATTCTCAGGCCCACAGGCCTCAAAAACAAATGATTAGAATGGCTGAAGACCTTATTACCTTAATTAAGGGAAGCCAGCCTTCCCCCTCAAAGAGACCTAGAACTGATTTTCCTTCAGATTCTTCTGATCAGGAATCTGATATCTCTGTACCTTTGGACTACCAGGACATACCCTTATCTACCTATGAGGATTCTGATGCAGAGGATTCCATTCCCTCTGCTTCCCCTGTAGAAGAATTTTCTTTTGGTGAAACCCTGCATACCCTGGGAAAGCCAGCACTACTCTCAGTCCAAAAAGAAACTCAGGGAATTTTGAAACCTGCCTCAGCACAGGCCTCTAGCTATCCCTCCTGTTCTGGAGATTGTAGATGATGTTTTCTTGGAATCCAGCCTTACCCCGGATACTTTGCCTCCAGCTCCCAGGAAACCTGGCAGGTACTGTTGAGTACCTGACTCTCACAAATTCTTTTTCAAGAATCCTACTGCGGATCCAGAGACCATTTCCCAAGGACCAAAAGGCATTAAGGCTACTACTGCCAAGAATCCTACCCCTTTTGACAGGGATTCTAGGGCTTTAGACAGATAGGGTAAGGAGGTACACACCTCTGCTACTCTGGCCATCAGGGCTTTAAATTGCCAGTTTCATATGTTAAAGTATCAGCAGCATATAATGGGGCTAATTAAACAGAAAATGATGTTGATTCCTGACTGTGCAGAACACAAAGATTTAAAGAGTTAATGCATTCTGCTGACCAAGTTGGTAAACGTACTTTGCAGTGTGGTTTTGATGCTTTAGAAGCATATTGTAGGGCTGTTATCACTGGGTCTGTTCTTAGAAGGCATGCTTGGCTTAAGGAACAAAACTTGCCAGATTATGTCAAAGCAAAATTACTGAATGTACCCTTAAACCAAGAGCACATATTTGGCAATAAAGCAGAAGAAGTTCTCAAAAGGATGGAGGAAAAAGCTAAATCTATGCAAACTGTTAAATATTTCTTACAAGGTCCAAAACGGGGAGTAGTAAGCCACCCCCCTGTGGTAAACTTGCACAATGACTTATCCTTAACTCCCCCAAGCCTTGCTCAAGTACTTGCACCTTTAGGAGGAAAACTCACCCTGCATGCAAAAAATTGGGAATACATTACCCTAGGCAAATGGGTTTTAAACATTGTTCCCCTAGGATACCGATTTCACTTCCACTCACTCCCAACCCTAAGTGGATGACCAGACCTCCCCCCAAACCAGTGTGCAGAGGCCCAAAAGCAAGTACTTTCTCTCCTCAGCATCAAGGCTGTTCAACCTGTCCCAGCAGAACAAAGGGGGCAAGGCTTTTATTCAAGACTGTTCCTGGTTCCGAGAAAAGAAAACTCCTGGCGTCCTATCCTGGATTTATCTATTTTCAACACCTTTCTGGTGGTTCCAAAATTCAAAATGCTAACTCTCCAACAGCTGCTTCCTATGCTAGCCAAGGATGCCTGGCTGGCAACCCTGGACTTAAAAAAAGATTACCTGCACATCCCCATAAGGGAATCTTGCAGGGAATACCTTCACTTCAGGGCAGGTTTTGTGCACTATCAGTTCTCTGCACTTCCCTTTGGCTTATCTACTGCACCCAGGGTATTCACAAAGTGCCAAGCTCCAGCCATTGCTTTTTGCAGGCAGAGAAGTATTCAGACTTACCCATACTTGGACGATTGCCTGATTCAGGTGGAAAGTCAGGACTTGCTACTACAGCACCTGGCATTTGTAAAGAGACTTCTAACTTCACTGGGGTACACCATCAACAAAAAGAAATCACACCTAGTACCCTGCCAACAAATTGTATTCCTGGGAGCAAGCTTGAACACAGTTTCCCAGATGGCATTCCTCACTCTGGGGAAACAAATTTATTTGACAACTTAATTCAACCTACTGACTACAAAAACTCAGCAACCCAGCTATCTGCAAGAAAGATACTGCAAGCTCTGGGGTTCATGGCCTCTTGCATTCTGTTAATTCCATATGCAAGACTGCATATGAGGAAACTTCAATGGTATCTAAAATATCTATGGTGTCAACATTCTCAGGACCTGGAAACAATAATTCCTATCAATCCGTGTCTAAGGGCAGAGTTCCTTTGGTGGGCAGAGGCCTGCAATCACAACAAGGGACTCTCTTTCACTCTACCCCCTGCCGCCCAAACCCTAACAGCAGACGCATCAGCCTTTGCATGGGGGGCTCACATGGCAGGGCAGTGCATTCAGGGCAAATGGAACCCAAAGCAGACGCACCTGCATATCAATCAAAAAGAAATGTTAGCTGTGCAGAATGCTCTGACTGCCTTCAAAGGCCTTATTCTTCCAGGACAACTATTGGTAAAGACAGACAACACCACAGTTATGTGGTACATAAACAAGCGGGGGGAACACATTCCTACCCACGCTGCAGACTAGCCATGGCTCTGTGGAACACAGCCTTGAGCAACCAAATACATCTACAAGCACATTTCCTGCCAGGCAAACTAAATTCGCTGGCAGATAACTTAAGCAGAAATCTCATGGACCCACACAAATGGAAACTGGAACCCAAAATATTCAAGCTTTTGGGGAACAGATGAGGGACACCAGAGGTGGGCCTCTTTGCATCCCCTCAGAACTATCAATTGAACAAATACTGCACCAGAACTCTCCACAGCCAAGCTTGGAAGGTGAATGCCCTGTCCTTTTCCTGGGAAAGCCTCTCAGTCTATGCCTTTCCCCCTCTGCCTCTCCTCTCGAAGATTCTACTAAAGATCAAACAGGATAAGCCAAGGACAGTCCTGATTGCACCAGACTGGCCACACCAGCACTGGTATCCTCTTTTACACAGTCTGACAGTGCTACAACCATGGCACTTGCCTCTGACCCCTTCCCTGCTGTCCCAGCAGGGGGGCCAAATTCTGCACTCTCGGTTTCAGACCCAGAACCTTGCAGCCAGGCTAATCCCCTGCAGTCACCTCTAGCAACCCTCAGTAAGCAGGTGCTGGATGTCATTCCTGAGGCAAGGAGGCCTAGTACGAGAAAATGCAATTCAGAAAAGTGGAAAAGATACTGTTCCTGGAGCCTGTCTCAAGGGATGGGCACATCTGTGCCCAGCTTACCTCATATACTAGATTACTTAACAGAAATGCTCCACAAGGGCCTATCCTTCTCTTCAATTAAGATTCATGCCTCTGCCATCTCAGCTGATTATAATACTGAGCCACCCCTCTTCTCTCATCCTCTGGTAAAACAGTTACTTAGAGGGGCCAAAAATGTAAGACCACCAAGGAGAGCTCCCACTCCAGCCTGGGACCTTAACTTTGTATTGGAAAAACTTCCCCCCTTTGAACCAGCTGCTACAGCAGAGTTGAAATTCCTCTCATGGAAAACAGCTTTACTTCTAGCCATCACTTCAGCAAGACGAGTGTCTGAACTGCAGGCCCATCTGGCAGTGGAACCCTTCTATTATGTTCCATGCGGACAGGGATTCCCTCAGGACTAACCCATCTTTTATGCCCAGGGTGGTGTCTAGTGTGGCTTTAAACCAGTATATTCATTTGCCTACTTTTTTCCATAATCCTCAAAATAAAGGGGAAAGGATACTGCATTCTCTAGACGTGCACAGACAGCTTAGATTCTATTTGGACAGGACTAAGCCTCTCAGGAAATCTGACCAGCTGCTAGTCAGCTTTGCTGCAGGGGCAGAGGGGAAGGCCATTTCAAAGCAAATCATATCTAAATGGGTAGCACACTGCATCCATTTATGCTACAAGCACCATGGAAAACCTACCCCACAGGGGATAAAAACACATTCCATTAGGGCTACATCTACCTCTACTGCATTTCTCAGAGGAGTCCCTACCAGGGACATCCTTTTCTAAATCCAGAGCTGGATTTGCCACAGCAGTCTTACAGGGCCTGATTGCCAGTCTTAATGTTTCTTAATCTACCTCCACCCTTCCTTAGCTTTTGGGAATTAACCCAAATGTGATGACTGTAACAGTGAAACATGAGGAACATAGTACAGTTGTGTACACTTACCATAAATGTAGATGTTCAAGTGTATTCACTGTTGCAGTCCTCCAGCCCCCTGATTGTCTTTGCTTTTACCTATCCTTTTTGGTTTGGCATATCTTATACTATGTGTATTTGGTTTTTGCTGGAGGTGTTCCACACCATATAATTGCTTCCTATTGTGGGGGCACCTGACATCTGGGGGCAAGAAAAACTGATGTAATGGCGTCGGCTGCATGTTTTATACCCCTGATGACCTGATGTCATGGAAGAAGCAACATCATCCGATGCAGAAATCCCAAGACTCTGGTATTCAGGCCGGCTGAGGGCTACCTGCAGGCAGATAACCCAAATGTGATGACTGCAACAGTGAATGCACTAGAACATCTACATTTATGGTAAGTGTACACAACTGTACTTTTTCAGTAGTGTGCAGCAGATGTTAATACATGAAGTTATACAGACTGCAGTCAGACAATCAGTAAATACCTAAATGCATTTATATTCAAATAAAAAGTAACAAAAGAGAAATGGAGCAGTGACTTCTCATTTGGTGTGAATCAGATAACCCACTCAGTAAACTGATTGGCCCTTCATGTAGTAAATTACTCCTTTTGGCAGCTTTTTAGTTGAATTCAATGAATTTAGCTTTGGTGTGTTAAATTGAAAATGAGTAGGAGGAGTATGCGTCTCAGAAAAAGTAAGAAATCATCAAATAAGGAGCAGAATCTGATATGAACAGGAATCCAGGAAGGAAAGATGCCGGAAGCAAGCTGTTCAGGAGACAGAAGTTTGGAACTTGAGGTCAAAATGACGGATTTTTTTTTTCCGGGAAATTAAGAAAATGAATTCTAAAGTAGATGACTATATTATAGAAAATGACAGAGCTCTCACAGAGGTCACAGATATGGTAAGTCAGAATTCAGATATTCTGCAAATACTTTTTTTTTTGAAGAACACCAGGTACTCAAAGCAAAGCTAGAATAGTTCATTGGCTCATAGGAGGTTACTAGGCTATTGGCCGTGAGGCCCTTATAAGCCTAGCCACGAGTTTAGTCCATGTTTAGACAAGTCAGCAACTGATGCCCTTATCCAGCAGGGATACAGGTGGAATCCCAGGGGTGTATTTTCTGTTTCCCATCCAGGTATCTAGTTTGCGCTTAAAAAGGGGTAAAGAGGTACTCTGCTTGACGTGGAAACAGAGTCTGTTCCACAGATTGGGGGAGTCTCTGGGACACAAATCTGTCCCTCCCAACAAGTCCTGTTTGATGTTACAGACCAGGTTGAGGCCACAAGTGTGGGTTACTCGAGTGGAGCTTGAGTTGTGGATATGCAGCAAGTTCCATCAAGGAGGGGTCCGTGATCGCCTCGTATGCCAGAATTCCAGACAGAGGTCACCTCTGAGGAGTCTGTATGAAACTGAGTAGAGGGATAGGGCTTTTAGCCTGTCTGTGTATGGTAGATGTTTGAGGCCCTGGATTCTCCTGGTGAGGAACCTCTGTGGTCTTTCCAGCTGCTGCATGTGCTTTGCGAGGTACATGCTGAAAGGGACGTTGTACTCAATAATGAGCCTTATAAGGGAAGAATACAGGGATGCTATGACCTCCTTGTCCCTGGATGTGATACCCTTAGTTATGAGGTGGGCCATGTAGAAGGCTTTCCATACAACAGAAGCAACATGGTGGTGAAAAGTCAAGTTGCTATCAACCTGGGTGCACAAATCCCTCATGACTGATTGCGTGCTTAGCACGTTATTAATGTGATAATTTGTGGGGACGTCACTCTCCGCAAAGGGGATGATGATGCATTTTTTGGCATTAAGTTTGAGGTCATGTTTCTGGCACCAGTCATTTATTCTGAGTGAGACCCTCGTGGAGGATGTCCAGATCACTAAGGGAACTGATGACAGCACCCAGCTTGCAGTCATCTGCAAACTTAGTCAGCCATAGCCCACTGGTTTTGGCCTGCACCTCAGAAAAGTATATCCCACATAACAGAGGTCCCAAGACTGAGCCCTGGGGTACGTTGCTTGTTACAGGTCTACTGCTTCAGTGAATGCAGAGATAGACTGGTTAGCGGTAATGATGGTGGCAGGTTAAGGAAACCGTGCAAATATAAATAAGATTACACTGTATGGAGTACCTGGAGGTTTGGAAGGGAAATATTCTAAGTGATTTGTAAAGAAGCTTGGAGAGAGGCTTATAGAACAGCATGAGCCCCTTTCAGGTCAGCAAAATGAACTCCTCATCCAATAATATGTTTTGCTACCTTTCTTCAGAAAGAGATGCTGAGACTTTTGGCTGGAGGGATGCATGTTATTGGGCGGGGGGGGGGGGGGTGGCTGGATTACTTGGCCAGCACTAGGAAGACATGCAATGCTTTTGTCCGGGACTACATTACTTCAGTGAAAGATGTATTCAGCGAATACGTATTCATCTCTCACCAATCGTCGAAATGAACTTCAGTGAACCACTGAATTTTTTCCATGTTTCGGAAACACTTGGCCATCCTCTCAACTTTGCCCTTTTCCCCACTGTAGTGCAATCTAGGAGTTGGTGTATATATAGTTAGGGGGTGTGGGGAGTGAAGCTCCCCACTTGGGTGGATTTGATTTAGTGCTTTTTGTGTTCCATACATTTGGTGGGCTAGTGTTTCCGAATTGTGGAAAAATTCTGCGACTCGCTGAAGTTAATTTCAGTGGCTGGTGAGCAATGAAGATGTATTTGCTGAATACTTTTTTCGCTGAAGTAATGTAGACCCTTTTATTGTTGTGAAATAATTTAAGTTTAAGGGCTATTGCTATGACCTGATGTATCCCAGATAAAGTGAAGGAGAATGATGTTAGGAAGATGTTCTTTGTGTTTCACTGTTGCAGTCATTACATTTGGGTAATCTGCTGGCAGGTTGCCCTCAGTCAGCCTGATTTCCAAAGTCTTGGGTCATGTCTCGGTTGCTGTCTTCTCTTCCATGACGTCCGGTCGTCAGGGGTATAAAACATGCAGCCGACGCCATTTTCTCAAGTCTTTCTTGCCACGCGGTGCCCGAAGCAGAAGCATTTCGCAAGTGCCGGTCGGCCGACTACTAAAATATTCGAGTTTGAGTTTCAGAACCAAAGTCTTCACTAAAGCTAAGTACCCTGTTGGGGAAACTTTTTTCTTGCTTTTTACCGATGTCAGAAAAAGTTAATAATTGTATTACTTGTGGGAAGCAAATACCCCATAAGGATTTCCATTTATACTGTATTCCTTGCCTAGGCCCTGATCACAATGTGCCTGGCTGTCGGTTTTGTGCTAGATTTAACCAACGCACTATTAAGCGTCGGTATATTTTTGCATCAAAGTATTTTGGAAACAGATTTAACTACCTAGAAATATCGTCGGATAGCAATCCGACTACCGGAGTACATAAAAAACGCAAAGAAAAGGACAGAGAAAGGCAGTCGAGATCCAAAACCGACAAAGAAGCTTCTCCTAAGCCAGTCGCCGGTACTCAGTGAGGTGCTTTCGCAGCCTCTGATACCCGCTACCTTCGAGTCGCAGACCTATATCAACACCCATGTGGAGTCCAGCATGCCACAAGATACTCAAGGTATTGGACCAACGGATGCATCTCCCTCGGATGGGTCCGGAGCCGCTTAGCAGGCACCGGCTTCTGAGGTGTATTCAGACCTCAACATTTATATATCAAACCGAAGACAGCTGCAAAACCAAAGACAAAGGCAACTTGTAAAACTAAAAAACTGATGCATGAGCCACGTGCCCAGGCCTCTATGCCTAAAAAACAAATTATCAAAATGGCTAAAGACCTTATTACCTTGATCAGGGGTACCCATCCCCCTCCAGATAAGAGGCCTAGGCAAGACACTGATTATGAATCTTCAGATCAGGTTTCTATTTCTTCTGATTCCTCTTCTGATCAGGAATTATCTATACCCCCCTATGAGGATTCTGATGCTGAGGAGTCTATTCGATCTGCATCTCCTCCAGAGGATTATTCATTTGGAGAAACCTTGCATACGTTGAGGGAGCATTTTCACTGGGAGAGTCGAGACTTCTCAGAATCAAAAAGAGGCTCAGTGATTTCCTTCTTCTCCCTCAGCACAAGCCTTTAGCCATTCCCCCTGTTTTAGACATTGTGGATGATGTGTTTTCGGAGTCAAGCTTGACCCCTGACTCCTTACCTCCCGCTCCCAGTAAGCCTGACAGATACTACAGGGTCCCTGACTCACATAAATTTTTATTTAGAAACCCTGCTGCTGATCCTAAAACTATTTCACAGGGTCCAAAGAGAGTTAAGGCCTCAACTGCAAAAAATCCTACCCCCTCTGACAGAGATTCAAGGGCACTAGACAGATGGGGGGGAAAAGGTTTATACATCTGCAACTTTGGCAGTCAGGGCCTTAAACTGCTAATTTTATATGCTTAAGTACCAACAGCATGTTATGGGATTGCTGAAACAGAAAATGATGTTGATTTCAGAATGTGCAGAAAATAAAGAATTGCAGGAATTGTTGCATGCAGCTGAACAAGTTGGAAAGCATACTTTGCAATGTGGTTTTGATTCCTTAGAGGCCTCCTGCAGGGTCGCAGTTACTGGATCTGCGATTAGGAGGCATGCCTGGTTAAAGGAACAAAATTTGCCTGATCATGTTAAAGCTAAATTGCTAGATGCACCTTTACAGCATGATTCTCTGTTTGGGATTAAGGCAGACGAGGTTTTAAAGAAAATGGAAGACAAAGCTAAGTCTATGCAAACTGTTAAAGACTTCTTACAAGTGCAGCCACCAAGGTTCAGTAGACACTGGCCTACAAAAAATTGGTCCTTTCCTGTGTCAGACAGGGCTCAAAGGGGCAAATCCAGACGCACAAAGGGTTCCAGATACCAGGAGCAAGATTCATACAGGTCAAAGCAATCGAGCGCATCTGCCTCCAAATCAGGGGGAGATAAAGCACAAACCTTCAGAAAACAGTCCCAATGACTTCCCTCTGCCTACACCAAGCATTTATCTTTTGACAGCACCCTTAGGGGGAAAATTAGCACTTTTTGCTCAAAATTGGCAGTTAATAACCCAGGACAAGTGGGTACTAAACATAGTATCACAGGGATACAGATTCCATTTCCACACTCTGTCAATGGCAAACGGTTGGCCAGATCTGCCCAAATATCAATGGGCAGAGGCACAGAAACAGGGTGTGCATCATGTTTCATTGTTGCAGTCATTACACTTGGGTTATCCTGCTGGCAGGTTACCCGCAGTCGGCCTGAATTCCAAAGTCCTGGTCCGGCGTCGGTTGCTGTCGCCTCTTCCCTGACGTCAGTGCGCCAGGGGTATATAAGATGCAGCCAATGCCATTTTCTTCAGTCTTTCTTGGAGCGTGGTGCCCGAAGCAAAAGCAGTTCGCAAGTGCCAGTCAGCCAACTCCTGAGATATTCGAAATTGAATTTCAGATCCGAAGTCTTCAATAAAGCTAAGTACCCCGTTGGGGAAACTTTTTTCTTGCTCCAGACCGATATCAGAAAAAGTTAACAATTGTATTTCTTGTGGGAAGCAAATACCTCATAAGGATTTTCATTCTTACTGTATTCCTTGCCTAGGCCCACGACGTTGTTAGTTGTCGGTTTTGTGCTAGATTTAACCAACGCACTATTAAGCGTCGGTACGATTTTGCATTTCATTACTTTGGCTGAAGGTTTAACTATATAATGCCGTCGGAACAGCCGACGACCGGAGTTCATAAAAAGCGCAAGAAAAAAGAAAAGGACAGGCATCCGAGGTCCAAAACCGATGACGAAGCCTCTTCTAGGCCAGTCGCTGGTTCGCCAGTTCTCAGTGAGGTGCTTTCGCAGCCCCTGTCACCCGCTACCTCAGAGCCACAGGCCGCCTCCAACTCTCACGTAGAGACAACTAGGCCTCTGGATACTCAAGGTATTGGGCCTTTGGAAACTAATCCCTCAGATGGGTCCGGAGACGCTGAGCAGGCATCGGCTTCTGAGGGTGTTTTCAGACCTACACAGCTTTATATCAAGCCAACTTCAGCATCCAAGACAAAGACTAAAACAGCTTTAAAGACAAGGAAACCAGTACAGCATTCTCCAGGACAGACTTCCATGCCTAAGAAACAGATGCTCAAAATGGCCGAAGGCCTAATTACTTTGATCAGGGGTTCCCATCCCCCTCCTTATAAGAGGCCTATGCAAGACACTGAATATGATTCCTCTGATCAGGTTTCCATTTCCTCTGACACCTCTTCAGAACAGGAATACTCTATTCCTCCCTATGAGGATTCTGATGCTGAAGAATCTATTCCTTCAGCTTCTCCTCCTGAGGATTATTCCTTTGGGGAAACCCTGCATACCATGAGGGAGCTTTCCACTGGGAGAGCCAAGATTACTCAGAATCTAAGAAAAGGCTCAGAGACTTTCTTTTACTACCTCAGCACAGACCTCTTGCTATTCCACCTGTTCTAGACATTGTAGATGATGTATTTTCAGAGTCCGGACTGTCTCCTGACTCTTTACCTCTTGCACCTGTTAAGCCAGACAGATACTACAGGGTTCCAGATTCTCATAAATTTCTATATAAAAACCCTGCAGCTGACCCAGAAACTATATCTCAGGGTCCCAAAGGGGTCAAAGCCTCTACTGCAAAAAACCCTGTCCCCTCTTATAGGGATTCAAGGGCACTGGACAGATGGGGGAAAAAGGGCTTTAAATTATCAGTTTCATATGCTTAAATATCAGCAATACTTAATGTCATTAATAAAACAGAAAATGTTGACAAATTCTGAATGTTCTGAGAACAAGGAAATGCAGGATTTATTGCATGCAGCTGAACAAGTGCGAAAGCATACTTTGCAATGTGGATTTGATTCACTGGAGGCCTTTTGCAGGTTCTGTCATTAGAAGGCATGCTTGGTTAAAGGAACAGAATCTGCCTAATCATGTTAAAGCAAAATTATTGGATGCTCCATTACAGCATGATACTTTGTTTGGTGTTAAAGCAGAAGAGGTGTTGAAGAAAATGGAGGATAAAGCTAAATCTATGCAGACAGTAAAATATTTCTTACAGGTACAGCCACCCAGATTTAGCAGGAACTGGCCTTCTAAGAATTTGTCCTTTCCAGTGTCAGACAGGCCACAAAGAGGCAGATACAGATGCCCTAGAGGCAGACAACGACCCCAGGGCTCATACAGGCCCAAACAATGGGGTGCTTCTACCTCCAAAAGCAGAGAAGACAAATCACAGCCATATAGGAAACAGTCCCAATGACTTCTCTCTGCCAATGCCAAGCACTTATCTTTTGGAAGCACCCTTAGGGGAAAGCTAGCACTTTTTTCACAAAATTGGCACATGATCACCCAGGACAAATGGGTCTTAAATATAGTCTCTCAGGGCTACAGGTTCCACTTTCACACCCTTCCAAAGGCAAAAGGTATGCCAGACCTGCCACACAATCAGTGGGCAGAGGCACAAAAACAAGTTTCATCTCTCATGAACATGAGAGCTCTTCAGCCAGTGTCACAATAAGAGCAGGGACAAGGGTTTTACTCAAGACTTTTCTTAGTACCAAGAAAGGACAAAGCCTGGAGACCAATTCTGGACCTGTCTATTCTAAATACTTTTCTGAATGTTCCAAAATTCAAAATGTTGAGACTGCAGCAGCTTCTGCCCATGTTGGGCAAGAAGGCTTGGCTTGTAACTTTGGACCTCAAAGAGGCATACCTGCATGTTCCAATCAGACAATCTTGCAGAAGATACCTCAGATTCATAGCTGGCTCAATGCACTACCAATTCTCTGCACTGCTCTTTGGCTTATCTACTGCGCCCAGGGTCTTCACAAAATGCCTGGCACCAGTAATTGCATTTTGCAGACAAAGAGGAATTCAAATATATGCCTACGTGGACGACTGCCTTATTCAAGCAGAGACCAAAGACATTCTACTAAAGCATCTGGCGTTTGTAAAAGGATTACTAATTTGCCTAGGGTACACAGTAAATGAAAAGAAATCAAAACTAGTACCCTCTCAAGAGATAATATTCCTGGGTGCAAGCTTAAATACAACTGCCCAGATGGCTTATCTCACGCCAGACAAACAAAGGCAACTTACTTCTTACTTTGAAAGCATGGCAGCAAAGACCCAGTTATCTGCAAGAAAAATTCTGCAGGCTCTGAGCTTCATGGCATCCTGCATTCTGCTAATTCCATATGCAACACTGCATATGAGGAAGCGTCAGTGGTATCTAAAAAGTGTTTGGACTCAACATTGCCACAGCCTGGAATCATTAATTTCACTCATTCCCTGCCTGCAACAGGAGTTTCGATGGTGGGCACAGGCCGGTCACCACAACAAGGGACAGCCATTCACTTTACCCACAGCCAGGCAAACACTAACAACAGATGCATCAGATTATGCCTGGGGGGCCCACATGGCAGGAAAATGTATTCAGGGCACATGGCCCGCAAGCCAAAGGTATCTTCACATCAATCAAAAAGAGATGCTAGCTGTACAAAATGCCCTGACAGCCTTCAAGGACCTACTTCATCCAGGACAGCTGCTGATAAAGATGGACAATACTACAGTCATGTGGTACATAAACAAGCAGGGAGGTACACATTCTTACCCCCTCTGCAGACAAGCCATGATTTTGTGGAACACACCATTGACTTACCAAGTACACCTGCAAGCACAATTCCTGCCAGGAAAAAACAAATGCTCTGGCATACGAACTAAGCAGAAACCTCATGGATCCTCACGAGTGGAAACTAGATCCACGTATCTTCAACATGATAACAAGGAAATGGGGATGCCCTGACATAGATCTATTTGCCTCCCCTCACAACTGCCAACTACAGAGATTCTGCACAAGGACTTATCACAAACAAGCATGGAAAGTGGATGTTTTGTCATTCAGCTGGAACAACCTTACAGTATATGCCTTTCCTCCACTGCCTTTCCTCCCCAAGGTACTCCTCAAGGTCAGACAAGAGAAGCCACAAATGATACTGATTGCACCGGATTGGCCACGCCAGCACTGATACCCAATCCTAAAGAGCTTGTCTCAAGGCCCAGCCTGGACATTGCCTCAAATTCCTCATTTACTGACCCAACAAAACAATCAGATCCTGCACAGCCAGCTCAGAACCCTATAAATCTAGCTGCATGGCAGATAGTGTAACCATCCCGAATAGACCTCTCTCTAAAGCGGTTATGGATGTTATTTTGGAGGCCAGGAGGCCCAGCACCAGAAAAGCTTATGCAGGAAAATGGAAGAGATTCTGTGCTTGGAACCAGGCATAAGGAATTGACACGCTTGTACCAAATATCCCTCAGATTTTACAATACCTAACTGAGATGCTGGACAAAGGCCTATCCTTCTCATCAATTGAGATCCATGCCCCTGCAATTTCAGCTCATTACAATACAGACCCACCTATTTTTTTACATCCATTGCTTAGACAGTACCTCAGAAGGGCCAAAAACATAAGACCTCCAAGGAGAGCACCAATACCTGCATGGGACCTTAATTTTGTCTTGGAAAAACTCACACTGCCTCCTTTTGAGCCAGCCAATACAGCTGAGATAAAATTCTTATCAAGGAAAAAAGCTCTGCTCCTAGCAATAACTTCAGCAAGAAGAGTCTCAGAGTTACAGGCATTAATGTCTGTGGAACCTTTTATTATCTTCCATCCGGACAGGGGTTCTCTAAGAACAAACCCAACATTTATGCCTAAGGTAGTGTCCAGTGTGGCTGTTAACCAAACAGTTAATTTGACTACTTTTTACCCAAACTCACAGAATAAAGGGGAGAAACTCCTGCATTCTTTGGACATACACAGACAGCTATGCTTCTACTTGGACAAAACTAAAGCTTTCAGAAAGACTGAACAACTTTTAGTGGCATATGCTGCAGGATCACAAGGAAAGTCTATCGCAAAGCAGACTATTTCAAAATGGATAGGACACTGCATTCGTTTCTGCTATTCACAACATGGCAAATCAGTGCCTAAGGGCATTAGACCACATTCGACCAGGCCAGCAGCCTTCCTCAGAGGAGTACCAACCAAGGATATTTTGGAGGCTGCAACTTGGACTTCAGTGCAGACTTTTGCTAAGCACTACCACTTACCTCTTTACTCTAAATCCAGAGCAGGCTTTGCCACTGCAGCTCTGCAGGGCCTCATAGCCACTCCTAATTCTATTTAGACCCAGCCACCCAACCTCAGCTTTGGGATTCAACCCAAGTGTAATGACTGCAACAGTGAAACACGATGAACATAGTACAGTTGTGTACCTACCATAAATGTAGATGTTCGAGTGTATTCACTGTTGCAGTCCAGGTTACCCACCCTCCATCCCCCTTTCTTTGCTGGGACTCATCTGTACTTCTCTATTCTATACAAACTATGTGGTGTATTTGCTTGTAGATGAAGGTAATGTTTATTTTAGTGCATGCTTTTTATAAGCAATATTTTTAGCCTACCTTTTGGGGGCACCTGACATCTGGGGCAAGAAAAACTGAAGAAAATGGCGTCGGCTGCATCCTATAAACCCCTGGCGCACTGACGTCAGGGAAGAGGCGACAGCAACTGACGCCGGACCAGGACTTTGGAATTTAGGTCAACTGCGGGTAGCTTGCCAGCAGGATAACCCAAGTGTAATGACTGCAACAGAGAATACACTCGAACATCTACATTTATGGTAGGTACACAACTGTACTTTACGTCCCTCATGGATATAGGGGCCATTCAACCAGAACAGGAAAAAGGACAAGGTTTTTACTCAAGACTGATGTTCATCGTGTTTCACTGTTGCAGTCGTTACACTTGGGTTATCTTGCTGGCAGGCAACCCGCAGTCAGCCCGAGTTCCAAAGTCTAGGTCCGGCGTCGGTTGCTCTCGCCTCTTCCCTGATGTCAGTGCGCCAGGGGTATAAAAGATGCAACCGACGCCATTTTCTTCAGTCTTTCTTGCCGCGCGGTGCCCGAAGCAGAAGCAGTTCGCAAGTGCCGGTCGGCCGACTTCTGAGATTTTCAAAATAGAGTTTCAGAACCGAAGTCTTCAATAAAGCTAAGTACCCCATTGGGGAAACTTTTTCTTGCTCCAGACCGATGTCAGTAAAAGTTAACAATTCTATTTCTTGTGGGAAGCAAATACCTCATAAGGACTTTCACTCTTACTGTATTCCTTCCCTAGGCCCTGACCACGACGTTACTAGTTGTCGGTTTTGTGCTAGATTCAACAAACGCACTGTTAAATATCGGTTTGATTTTGCATTTCATTACTTTGGCCGAAGGTTTAACTATATAATGCCGTGGGAACAACCGACGACCAGAATTCATAAAAAACGCAAAGACAAGGAAAAGGACAGGCATCCGAGGTCCAAAACCGATGACGAAGCCTCTTCTAGGCCAGTCTCCGGTTCATCGGTTCTCAGCGAGGCGCTTTCGCAGCCCCTGACACCTGCTACCTCAGAGCCACAGGCCGTATCCGACTCCCATGTGGAGACAACTAGGCCTCTGGATACTCAAGGTATTGGGACTACGGAAAATATTCCCTCAGATGGGTCTGGAGCTGCTGAGCAGGCATCGGCTTCTGAGGGTGTTTTCAGACCTTCACAGCTTACTATTAAATCCTCTGCAGCAGCCATAGTACAGTCAAAGACACCATTAAAGACCAAGAAACAAGTACAGCCTTCTCCTGGACAGTCAACCATGCCAAAGAAACAGATGCTTAAAATGCCCGAAGACTTAATTACTTTGATCAGAGGTTCCCATCCCCCCCCCCTGATAAAAGGCCTAGGCAAGACACTGACTATGATTCCTCTGACCAGGTTTCTATTTCCTCTGATTCCTCTTCAGATCAGGGCTATTCCCTTCCTCCCTATGAGGACTCTGATGCTGAAGAATCTATACCTTCAGCCTCTCCACCTGAGGATTACTCTTTTGGGGAAACTCTGCACACCATGAGGGAACATTTCCACTGGGAGAGCCAGGATTATTCAGAATCCAAGAAAAGGCTCAGAGATTTTCTTTTATTGCCTCAGCACAGGTCCCTGGCTATCCCCCCTGTGCTTGATATAGTTGATGATGTTTACACTGAATCCAGTCTGTCTCCTGATTCTTTACCCCCTGCACCAGTCAAGCCAGACAGGTATTACAGGGTCCCTGACTCTCATAAATTTCTTTATAAAAACCCTGTTGCTGACCCTGAAACAATTTCTCAGGGTCCCAAAGGAGTTAAGGCTTCCACTGCTAAAAACCCCTGTTCCCTCTGATAGGGATTCTAGAGCTCTGGATAGATGGGAGAAAAAGTTTACACTTCTGCTACTTTAGCTGTAAGGGCTTTAAACTGCCAGTTTCACATGGTTAAATATCAGCAGTACCTCATGTCTTTGTTAAAACAGAAAATGCTTACAAATTCAGAGAATCCTGACAATAAGGAAATGCAGGAATTATTGCATGCAGCTGAACAAGTGGGAAAGCATACTCTGCAATGTGGTTTTGATTCATTAGAGGCTTCTTGCAGAGCCGCAGTTACAGGCTCTGTCATTCGAAGGCATGCTTGGTTGAAAGAACAAAGTTTACCTGAACATGTTAAAGTGAAATTATTGGATGCTCCATTACAGCATGGTATTTTGTGTGGTTTTAAGGCAGAAGAGGTGTTAAAGAAAATGGAGGATAAAGCAAAATCTATGCAGACAGTAAAGGATTTCTTACAGGTTCAACCACCTAGGTTTAGTAGAAACTGGCCTTCAAAAAATCGGTCCTTTCAGGTGTCAGACAGGCCACAAAGAGGCAGATACAGACGCCCAAGAGGCAGATCTCAGCCACAATGCTCCTACAGACCTAAACAATGGGGTGCTTCCACCCCCAAAGGAGGAGAAGACAAATCACAACCTTATAGGAAACAGTCCCAATGACGTTCCTCTACAAAAGCCAAGCACTTACCTTTTGGCAGCACCCCTAGTGGGAAAGCTAGCACTTTTCGCACAGAATTGGCACATAATCACCCAGGTCAAATGGGTACTGAATATAGTTTCTCAGGGTTACAGGTTCCACTTTCACACTCTTCCAAAATCAAAAGGTATGCCGGACCTGCCACAAAACCAATGGGCAGAGGCACAAAAGGAAATTGCTGCTCCCCTGGACATGGGAGCTATCCAAAGAGTACCACAGCAAGAACAGGGACAAGGATTCTACTCAAGACTCTTCCTGGTTCCCAGAAAGGACAAAGCCTGGAGACCAATACTGGACTTGTCAATCCTAAATACTTTCCTGGATGTTCCAAAATTCAAAATGTTAACACTGCAGCAACTTCTACCCATGCAGGGCAAGAAGGCTTGGCTAGTTACTTTGGACCTCAAAGAGGCATACCTGCATGTCCCAATCAGACAATCTTGCAGAAAATACCTCAGATTCATAGCTGGCTCAATGCATTACCAATTCTCTGCACTGCACTTTGGCTTATCTACTGCGCCCAGGGTCTTCACAAACTGCCTGGCACCAGTAATTGCATTTGGCAGACAAAGAGGAATTCAAATATATCCCTACTTGGATGACTGCCTTATTCAAGCAGAGATCTAGGACATTCTACTAAAGCATCTGGCGTTTGTAAAAAGATTATTAATTTGCCTAGGGTACACAGTAAACAAAAAGAAATCAAAACTAGTGCCCTCTCAAGAGATAATATTCCTGGGTGCAAGCTTAAATACAACTGCCCAGATGGCTTATCTCACGCCAGACAAACAAAGGCAACTGACTCATTACTTTCAAATGATGGCAACAAAGACCCAGCTCCCTGCAAGAAAAATTCTGCAGGCCCTGGGCTTCATGGCTTCCTGCATTCTCCTCATTCCATATGCAAGACTGCATATGAGGAAACTACAATGGTATCTAAAAAGTGTTTGGACTCAGCATTGCCACAGCCTGGAAACAATAGTGACTATAATTCCCTGTCTACAACAGGAGTTTCAGTGGTGGTCCAGGGCCTGTCACCACAACAAGGGACAGCCCTTCACCTTACCCACTGCCGGGCAGACAATAACAACGGATGCATTGGATTATGCCTGGGGGGCACATATGGCAGGAAAATGTATTCAGGGCACGTGGCCCAAGGAACAAATGCATCTCCACATCGATCAAAAAGAGATGCTAGCTGTACAGAATGCCCTGACAGCCTTCAAGGATCTACTACATCCAGGACAACTATTACTAAAGACGGACAACACAACAGTTATGTGGTACATAAACAAGCAAGGGTGCACACATTCCTACCCCCTCTGCAGGCAAGCCATGACTCTGTGGAGCACAGCACTGACCTATCAAGTACATCTGCAGGCACAATTCCTGCCAGGAAAGAAAAATACACTGGCAGATGAACTAAGCAGAAATCTCATGGATCCGCACAAATGGAAACTAAATCCACAGGTCTTCAGCATGTTAACAAGGAAATGGGGAAGCCCAGACATAGATCTTTTTGCCTCCCCTCACAACTGCCAACTACAGAAATTCTGCACAAGAACTTGTCACTCACAAGCATGGAAAGTGGATACTCTTTCATTCAGCTGGAAAACCCTGTCAGTTTATGCCTTCCCTCCACTGCCTCTTCTTCCCAAGGTACTCCTAAAAGTCAGACAAGAGAAGCCAAAAATTATCCTGATTGTCCCAGACTGGCCACGCCAGCACTGGTACCCAATCCTAAAGAGCTTGTCTCGAGGCCCAGCCTGGCCTTTACCTCAAATTCCTCATCTTCTGACTCAACAAAACAATCAGATTCTATACAGTCAACTGAGAACTTTAAATCTGGCTGCATGGCACATAATTTAGCCACTCAGACCACTCCTCTTTCTAAAGCTGTTATGGATGTCATTTTAGAAGCCAGGAGGCCCAGCACTAGGTAATCTTATGCAGAAAAATGGAAGAGATTCTGTGCTTGGAACCAGGCACAAGGACTCGAGCTGCTTGTTGCAAATATACCTCAGATTTTACACTACCTAATTGAGATGCTGGACATAGGCCTATCCTTTTCATATATTAAAATCCATGCCTCTGCCATTTCAGCTCATTACAATACGGAACCTCCTATTTTTTCACATCCACTGCTAAGGCAGTACCTCAGAGGGGCAAGAAACATATGACCACCAAGGAGAGCACCAATACCTACTTGGGACCTCAATTTTGTATTAGAAAAGCTCACACTGCCTCCTTTTGAGCCAGCCAACACAGCTGATATAAAATTCTTATCATGGAAAACTGCTCTGCTCCTAGCAATAACTTCAGCAAGAAGAGTCTCAGAGTTACAGGCATTAATGGCAGTGGAACCTTTCATCATTTTTTATCAGGACAGGGTTTCTCTAAGGACGAACCCAACATTTATGCCAAAGGTGGTTTCCAGTGTGGCTCTTAACCAAACCATTCATTTGCCAGCTTTCTTATCCAAATCCCCAGAATAAAGGGGAGAGACTTCTGCACACTTTGGATATACACAGACAGCTACGATTCTACTTGGACAAAACAAAAGCTTTCAGAAAAACTGAGCAACTGTTTGTAGCTTATGCTGCAGGATCACAAGGAAAGTCTATCTCAAAGCAGACAATATCAAAATGGATAGGACACTGCATTCGCTTCTGCTATGCACAACATGGCAAACCAGTGCCTAAGGGCATAAGGCCACATTCTACCAGAGCAGCAGCCACTTCAGCAGCCTTTCTCAGAGGAGTACCAACCAAAGACATTTTAGAAGCTGCAACTTGGAGTTCAGTGCACACTTTCACTAAGCACTACCACTTACCTCTGTACTCTAAATCCAGAGCAGGCTTTGCCACTGCAGTTCAGCAGGGCCTGGTAGCCTCTCCTAATCCTATTTAGGCCCAGCCACCCAACCTCAGCTTTGGGATTCAACCCAAGTGTAATGACTGCAACAGTGAAACACGATGAACATAGTACAGTTGTGTACCTACCATAAATGTAGATGTTCGAGTGTATTCACTGTTGCAGTCCAGGTTACCCACCCACCATCCTCCTTTCTCTTTTCTGGGTCCTTTTTAAACTTCTCAACTCTCTACAACCTATGTGATGTATTTGCTTGTAGATGAAGGAAATGTTATTTTGGTACATACATGTTTTTTGACATAATTCTTTCCAGCCTTTCCTTTTTGGGGGCACCTGTCATCTAGGGGAAGAAAAACTGAAGAAGATGGCATCGGTTGCATCTTTTATACCCCTAGCGCACTGACATCAGAGACGAGGCAACAGCAACCGACGCCGGACCTAGACTTTGGAACTCGGGCCAACTGCGGGTCACCTGCCAGCAGGATAACACAAGTGTAATGACTGCAACAGTGAATACACTCGAACATCTATATTTATGGTAGGTACACAACTGTACTTTCTTGGTACCCAGAAAGGACAAGGCCTGGCGGCCAATACTGGATTTATCAATTTTGAACATATACCTGGACATTCCAAAATTCAAAATGCTGACTTTGCAGCAGCTTCTGCCCATGCTGGGCAAGAATGCTTGGCTGGTGACATTAGACCTAAAAGAGGCATACCTGCATGTCCCAATAAGACAATCGTGCAGAAGATACCTCAGATTCAAGGCTGACTTACTGCATTACCAATTTTCTGCACTGCCCTTTGGCTTATCTACTGCGCACAGGGTCTTTACAAAGTGCTTGGCACCAGTAATTGCATTTTGCAGACAAAGAAGTATACAAATATATCCTTACTTTGGACGACTGTCTCATTCAAGCAGAGAACAAGGACACTCTTCTTCGACACCTGGCGTTTCTGAAAAGGCTTCTAACATGCCTAGGGTACACAATAAACAAAAAGAAATCACAACTGGTACCCTCTCAAAAGATAACATTCCTGGGTGCAAGCTTGAATACAACTGCCCAGATGGCTTATCTTACGCCAGACAAACAAAGGCAACTGACTACTTACTTCAAACTGATGGCAACAAAAACCCAGTCTTCTGCAAGACAAATTCTGCAGGCTCTGGGCTTCAGGGCATCCTGCATCCTACTAATTCCATATGCAAGACTGCATATGAGGAAACTTCAATGGTACCTAAAGAGTTTATGGCGTCAACATTCACACGGTGTGGAAACAATTATTCCTCTCATTCCCTGCCTGTAACAGGAGTTTCTATGGTGGGCAAAGGCCTGTCACCAAAACATGGGACGGCCCTTCACTCTACCCCCTGCCAGCCATACTTTGACAACAGACGCATCAGATTATGCCTGGGGGGCCCACATGTCAGGAAGATGCATTCAGGACATATGGGCACCAAAACAAATGCCTTTACATATCAACCAGAAAGAGATGCTAGCTGTTCAAAATGCCCTAACAGCCTTCAAGGACTTACTTCATCCAGGACAACTACTGATAAAGATGGACAACACCACAGTCATGCGGTATATAAACAAGCAGGGGGGCACACACTCATACCCCCTTTGCAGATTAGCCATGGCATTGTGGGACACAGCTTTGACCTACCAGATACATCTTCAAGCACAATTCCTGCCAGGAAACAAAACACTCTGGCAGACGATTTAAGCAGAAACCTTATGGATCCTCACAAGTGGAAACTAAATCCACAAGTCTTCACCATGATAACACAGAAATGGGGGAGCCCAGACATAGATCTGTTTGCCTCTCCTCAAAATCATCAATTGAAAAGATTCTGCACAAGGACTTATCACAGACAAGCATGGAAAGTGGACGCCCTATCCTTCAGTTGGAAAAACCTATCAGTTTACGCCTTTCCTCCTCTGCCTCTTATACTCAAGGTCCTCCTAAAAGTCAGACAAGAGAAGCCAAAGATGATATTAATTGCCCCGGACTGGCCCCGCCAATACTGGTACCCAATCCTAAGGAACTTGTCGCAATACCCAGCATGGACCTTGCCTCAAAGACCACAACTACTGTCCCAGCAAAACAATCAGATCCTGCACAATCAACTACAGACACTAAACCTGGCAGCATGGCTAATCATGTAATCATACAAAGAACACCTCTCAGTAAAGCTGTGATGGATGTCATTTTGGAAGCCAGAAGGCCTAGTACTAGAAAATCTTATGCTGATAAGTGGAAACGATTCTGTGCTTGGAATCAAGCACAAGGAACTGATACAGCAGAACCACATATTCCTCAGATATTACAATACTTAACTGAGATGCTTGACAAAGGCCTATCTTTCTCATCAATCAAAATCCATGCCTCTGCCATTTTGGCTCATTACAACATAGAGCCACCAATCTTTTCTCATCCTTTACTAAAACAGTATCTTAGAGGAGCCAAAAATGTAATGACCCCTAGAAGATCACCATTACCTGCAGGGGACCTCAATTATGTGTTGGAAAAGCTCACCCTGCCTCCATTTGAACCAGCTGCTACCGCTGATATAAAGTTCTTATCATGGAAGACAGCTCTGCTACTAGCAATTACTTCAGCAAGAAGAGTTTCAGAGCTACAGGCCCTCATGGCTGTAGAGATTTTATCATATTTTACCCGGGCAGGGTGTCTCTGAGGACAAATCCTACTTTTATGCCTAAGGTGGTTTTCAGTGTGGCTCTTAACCAAACAATTCATCTGCCAACTTTTTATCCAAATCCGCAGAACAAAGGGGAGAGAATTCTACATTCCTTGGACATACACAGACAGCTAAGATTCTACTTGAGCAGGACTAAAACTCTAAGAAAAACTGAGCAATTACTAGTGTCATATGCTGCAGGATCAGAAGGAAAGGCTATTTCAAAGCAGGCATTTTCAAAGTGGATAAGCCACTGCATCCGTTTCTGCTACTTACACCATGGTAAACCTGTGCCCAAGGGCATTAGGTCTAATTCCACCAGAGCTGCAGCTACTTCAGCAGCCTTTCTCAGAGGAGTACCAACCAAAGACATTCTAGAGGCTGCTACTTGGAGTTCTGTTCACACCTTTACAAAGCATTACCATTTGCCTCTCTACTCTAAGTCCAGGGCAGGCTTTGCCACTGCAGTGCTGCAGGGCCTTATAGCGGCACCTAATGCAGTTTAGCTCCAGCCTCCCAACCATAGCTTTGGGATTCTACCCAAATATAATGACTACAACAGTGAAACACGAAGAACATAGTACAGTTGTGTACACTTACCATAAATGTAGATGTTCGAGTGTATTCACTGTTGCAGTCCAGTTTACCCTCCCGCCATCCCCCTGTCATTCTGAAGTTTATCTTTCCTTCACTATATGTGGTGTATTTGCTTGTAGATGAAGGTAAAGTTTATATTGATGCATGTATTTATATATATATATATATATATATATATATATATATATATATATATATATAATATTGCTACCTTTTTGGGGGCACCTGACATTGGGGGCAAGAAAAACTAAAGAAAATGGCATTGGCTGCATGTTTTATACCCCTGACGACCTGACGTCATGGAAGAGAAGACAGCAACCGAAGCAGGACCCAAGACTTTGAAATTCAGGCCGACTGAGGGCAACCTGCCAGCAGATTACCCAAATGTAATGACTGCAACAGTGAATACACTCAAACATCTACCATTTATGGTAAGTGTACACAACTGTACCTTTTGGCAGTCCAGAGATGGGCAGCAGGTTCTGAGACTGGAGATAACATGTTCTAGAGAGCTGTTTCCATTGCTCAGAAAATATAAGGCTTTAAAAGCCAAAGCAGAGTTCATGCCGATTTTACCAATGTAACGGGGTTAAGGGGACATCAAAGCATATGGTGGGGAATGCTTGTTCAGATAAGAATTTTTGTTTATAAGTAACATCTGCATAGAGACATGTAGATCTGTTTCTTTTAAGGTGGGTTGATGGTTATATTACTGAATGGGTCTATATTACAACACCAAAGACACTGAACTTCAAATGGCTTAAAGGCCGAAAATGACAGACCTTTAAGTTGCTATTGTGGGAGGCTGCACCCCCCACACACACACACAACACCACCCACTAATTATATATACCAACTCAGAGATCACACTACAATGAGGAAAGAGCAAATATTCTGAACTTCACTGTACTGCGATCTCACAAAAAGCACATCGTTGAACGGCATTTCTGACATTGAAGCCTTCCGATGTTCGCCCTCTTCGATTTCGTAATAGGAACCCTACTGAATTTATATAAATGTTGATACTAGTAATGATTTACTATTTTCTTGTTTTTTACTTACATGTTGTAAATGTTGTGTTTATGTGAATGCATGGTGGAGGCATTTATATGCTTTAAAACATGCAAGCATTAGTATATGCCCAAGGGGGAGACTGCAAGCTACCATGTGTAACTTGTTTGGAGGGGTAACTTGTGAAAAGCATGAAAGGATGTTTTTTGAGAGAATACAGATGTGTTTTAGTCGCATCATCTCTGCTAGGAAGACAGACAAACTGACTGAATATTGTTGAATGAAATCAGCCTACACATGGAAATGGGAAGAAATAATTCTGAGGAAGAGGTTTATTGCTAAATGTAGAGACGAAGTAACAGTAAAATTGAAGCAGATGTTTAAGCGCTGTTGAATAAGTTAGTGTAGAAATTAATTGTGTTAACCTTCAAACTCCTGAGACAATGTAACAACTGCCTCATGTACACTGACAACCCTCTCCTCTTAACCTGCCAACACTCAGATTTGCGAAAGATGCACTTATATATCCAAATTGGAAGCCACGCACTCTCCAGCCAAGACCGGAAGAGGTGGTCAAGAGGAAAAGGTCCACACTTGCACCACACCACATGGAACACATAGCCCTCCAGAACACACACCAGCACTACCTTCATATAAAAACACAAACCACACACCCACCTTCATGGAGGCTCTCAATAAAAATCTACCCAAACAGCAGAGACCTCCAAGGCAGAAATGCACTCAACCACCACAACACAACTAATCACGAGACACATAACTCTCCTAAACAGCATGGCACTCAACCAAAGCCCCTAAGGCAAAACAGCATGCCCAACACACTAGTCATAGGTGACTTTATAGTGAGGCACACTGATGTCCCACTCACTAGGTTGAATAAGGAGAAAGTAACAGTCGGCTGCCTGTCAGGCGCCAGGATCCGTCACATAACGCACGCACTGAGGTCCCTCAACAACAGGTACAAATATGACTCTGTCATTGTACATGTGGGTGTGAATGACCTGAGACATACCTCCCTGGACTACATGAAAAGAGGCATGGAGGAGTTCTCGGATTATTTAGCCTAGGCGGGTATGACCCTAGCCCTGAGCAGCATTGTACCATCACCCAGAATGATACCACAGTACAAGCAGAAAAAGATTGATTTCAACAATTGGCTAAGTTTCTGGTGTCATTCTAAGGGGATCCAGTATCTGTCTGCCTTGGATGACATGATTGACAGACCTCGATGCTTTGCCAGAGATGGCCTGCATCTGTCATCCCTGGGCTTCCAGATACTGGCCAAGGCTCCTACCACCCCTGTAGTGCCTTTTTTAGGCTATGTTCCAAAGACCAAATTAACACCGTAACAGCTACAAACAAATGCAATCTGAGGGTCATGCTGCTGAACGCTGGAAGTCTAAATCTGAAAATGCACTCACTCGAAGCACTCCTTAAAATGGAGAACATCGACATTTGTGCCATAACAGAGACCTGTTTCAAGACAGCAGAAAGCACCCTTGCACTACCAAGCTATAACTCATTCCACACCTTTCGGCCCTAGAACTTGGACCGAAGCTCCAAAGGCGGTGGTGTTTCCATATTCGTAAAGGATGTGCACATCTCCAGACTAGTAGCCCAACATAACTCATCTGAGATACTTTAGGTGCAGCTAACATTGGGTAAGACAGCAATTCAGGTTGTAACCTGCTGTAGATCCCCAGCCATGTCCCAAGACTCACACTCCACATTCCTAAGCACCCTGGAGAATATTAGGGTCCAACATAATGCTCTCATTCTGGGTGACTTCAACTGCCCCGACATTAACTGGGAAAACTACTCATGTACCAATACACTTGCCCAACGTTTCCTGGAATTCATTAATTCCAATGCCCTGTACCAGCTCATTCTGATCCCCACTAGAGGTAGCAACATCCTTGACCTGGTTATTACTAATATGGGCAACCGTTGCTCTCCACCAATAGTCAACTCCTCCCTGGTTAGATCCGACCACAAACTAATCACCTTGGAAATCCACATCCCCCCCTGGCAAAGGTAACCACCATGAAAAACTTCTCCAAAGGTAACTTTGGGCTCCTAAAAACAGAGGTGGCTAATTTTACGGCACCCATGCAAATAGAGATCAGTTGCATGACCACCAAATCATACATCAGTGCATTGTATGAATACGTACACAAATGCATGGATCTCACCATACCCAACAGAACCAAGACACACTCCTCCAAAAAAAGGAAGCCAGTCTGGTGGTCCCCTACCATAAACAACTCTACAACAGAAGGAGGAAACTGATGCAGAATAAGGTGAAGTCCCAAGACTGGAAAAACTCCCTTATCAGCGTTAACAAAAGGTTGAGATCTCTCATCAAATCCTCTAAAGCTAGCTATGAAAACAGAATTGCAGCAGATAGCAAAGAAAACCACAAGGCCTTCTATTGTTATGTAAAGAATCTCCACGGCAGTATCCAGATTTGCTCTAAGCTACTGCACAATGGTATCTCCTATACCCTACCAACAGATATTGCCAGTATACTGGCCGACAGATTCAGTGCCAACTTTACCCCCCCCCCACCCCAAGGGACCAGTCACAATACCAATAGATTGCCAGGCACCCAGTGTTACTGCTGCACAGGTTAAAACGGCACTGTCCAGGGCCAAGAATACAGCTTCTATGGGACCTGACAATATCTCTGGCTGTGTTCTTCATGAACTACAGAGTGAACTGGAACCTTGCCTGTCTGCCCTATTCAGTCACAACCTTACCTCAGGCTTTGTCCCTACGAAGTGGCGCACTGCTACAGTCATCCCTCTCCATGAAGGAGGAGCAACTACAAACCCTGGGAACTATTGCCCCATTAGCCTCACAAGTCTGATATGTAAAGCTATGGAATGCATCATCATGGACCTAATAAACAAGGATATAGGGAATCTCCAAACTCTGGATCCCACATAGTTTGGTTTTGTGAAGAGTAGATCATGCCTGCTCAACTTGGTCGACTTTTTTGAGTCAGTCACCAGAGCTGTGGATGAAGGCAAGGTGGTTCATACAGCTTACCTTGATCTGGCCAAGCCCTTTGATACCACTCCCCACTCAGGAATCATAGAAAAACTCACTAAGCTAGGCATCAAACCCTATATCACTAGGTGGGTTGCAAACTGGCTCACAGATAGAACCCACAGTGGGAAAGTAGCGGACTCCAAGTCAGACTGCTGACCAATCACAAGTCGAGTCCCACAGGCTTCGGTCCTGGGTCCTCTCCTGTTTGGCATCTACTTCTCTGAAGTCCAGGCCAACACGAAGGGACTCTGGATGTTCATCGTGCATACAGCTGCAGTCATAACAGATGGGTTTTCCTGCCGTCAGGCGGGTCCTCGGTCGGCCGAATTCCAAAGTCTAGGTCCGCCGGTTGTCGTCGCTTCTTCCCTGACGTTAGTGCGACAGGGGTATTAAAGAACCAGCCGATGCCATTTTCTTCAGTCTTTCTTGCCGCGCGGTGCCCGAAGCAGAAGCAGTTCGCAAGTGTCGGTCGGCCAGCTCCTGAAATTACGAAAATTTTGCAACCGAAGTCTTCTTGAAAGCTAAGTACCCCGTTGGGGAAACTTTTCTTGCCTCAGACCGATGTCAGACAAAGTTAATAATTGTATTTCATGTGGGAAGCAAATACATAAGGATTTTTATTCCCTCTGCATTCCTTGCTTAGGCCCAGACCACGACGTCTCGGTCTGTCATTTTTGTGCTACATTCAACAAACGCACCATTAAGCGTCGGGCGGAGTTCGCCCAGCACTATTTTGGCAAAAAATGTAACTATATTATGTCGTCGGATACTCCGACTCCAGTTTTGTCTAAGAAACGCAAAGATAAGGACCGACACGCGAGGTCTGCGGCCTCTACCGACACCACGCCAAAGCCGACTACAGGTGGTCCGGTTCTCAGCGAGGTGCCTACGCAGCCCCTGCCTACCGACGACACTTCATTGGCGGTGTCTACTGTGCCCGAGGTCGCAGGCTCCTCGGCCCACACCCCGACTACAGATACCGAAGCCACTCTTGGTGGTGAAACTCAAAATGTAGACAGGTCTGCCTCCTCTCAAGGTGTCTTCAGACCTTCCTCTTCTTTTTCCATCAAGGCTTTCACTAAGTCTAAAGCAGCCATGCATTCTAAGAGACAAGCTACACAGGATTCTTCTCCAGGCCCCATGCCTAAAAAACAGATGCTTAAAATGGCTGAGGATTTAATTACTATTATCAGGGGTTCTCAACCCCCCCCGGGCAAAAGGCCCAGAGTGGAGGAAGAATCCCCCTCCTCTGACCAGGCCTCCATTATTTCAGAGCACTCTGACGAACAGGAACATTCTTACTCCCCTTTTGAAGATTCTGATGCAGAGGAGTCCATTCCCTCTGTCTCCCCCCCGAGGATTACTCATTTGTGGAAACCTTGCATACCTTAAGGGAACACTTCCATTGGGAAGGCCAAGAGTACTCAGATTCCAAGAAAAGGCTTAGGGATTTTCTCTTGCTACCTCAGTACAGGCCTCTGGCTATACCTCCTGTCTTAGACATACTAGATGATGTGTATTCGGAGGCCTGCCTTAACCCGGACTCTTTACCTCCAGCCCCAGTCAAGCCTGACAGGTACTACCGGGTGCCTGACTCACACCAATTTTTATACAAAAGCCATGCGGCTGACCCAGAAACTATCTCACAGGGCCCCAAGGGAATTAAGGCCTCCACTGCTAAAAATCCATTACCTTCCGAGAGAGATTCCAGATCTATAGAAAGGTGGGGAAAAAAGGTATACACCTCAACCACCTTAACCATGAGGGCATTAAACTGCCAGTTCCATATGTTAAAGTACCAACAGTTTCTGTTATCACAGTTGAGAAGCAAAATGTCACAACCTGAACAATCAGACTTGAAGGAGTTGCAGGATTTGATGCATAGTGCAGAACAAGTGGGTAAACATACCTTGCAATGTGGTTTTGATGCTCTAGAGGCCTCATGTAGAGCTGCTGTTACAGGATCAGTCATATGTAGACATGCCTGGCTCAAGGAGCAAACCTTGCCAGATCATGTCAAAGCTAAATTACTAGATGCCCCTCTACAAAAGGATGTATTATTTGGTGTTAAAGCTGAGGAGGTATTAAAGAAAATGGAGGAAAAGGCTAAATCAATGCAAACAGTGAAAGATTTTCTACAGGTACAACCTCCACGTTTCAGTAGAAACTGGCCTTCCAAAAATTGGTCCTTTCCAGCCACAGACAGACCCCAAAGAGGTAGATACAGGTGCCCGAGGGGCAGAGGGCAATCTCAAGGATCGTTTAGAGGCAGACAATGGCAAGCTGCTACACAAAGAGGTGGTGAGGATAGTTCGCAACCATTCAGAAAGCAAGTCCAATGACTTTGCCCGTTGCATGCCAAGCAAGGCTCAAATGGCAGCACCCTTAGGCGGAAAACTGGCATTATTTTCGAAAAATTGGCATATTGTCACAAAAGACAAATGGATCCTGGACATTATAAACAGAGGCTACAGATTCCATTTTCACACCCTTCCAAAAATGAGAGGCATGCCAAACCTGCCACAAAATCAAAGGGCAGAGGCACAAAGACAAATTTCGGATCTCATGGACATGAAAGCTATTCAAGAGGTACCTACTCAAGAACAAGGTCAAGGTTTTTACTCCAGACTATTCCTGGTACCAAGGAAGGGAAAAGATTGGAGACCTATTTTGGACCTATCCATCCTAAACACATTTTTACTGCACTAAAATTCAAGATGCTCACATTACAGCAGCTTCTTCCCATGCTGGGCAAGGAGTCTTGGCTGGTAACATTGGACCTCAAGGAGGCATACCTGCATGTCCCAATCAGACAAAATTGCAGAAGATACCTCAGATTTCTTGCAGGTTCAACCCATTATCAATTCTCTGCATTGCCCTTTGGCTTATCTACTGTGCCCAGAGTATTCACGAAATGCCTGGTATCAGTAATTGCCTACTGCAGACTTCAAGGGATACAAATATACCCATATCTGGACGACTGCCTGATCCAAGCGGACAGCAAGCACATACTTCTGAAACATCTGGCTTTTGTAATAATGCTGTTGAATTCTCTGGGGTACACAGTCAACAAAAAGAAATCAAGGCTAATACCCTCTCAGAAAATAATTTTCCTGGGTGCCAACTTGGACACAAACACCCACATGGCCTACCTCACGCCAGAGAAACAGGGGCAACTAACTCAATACTTCAGAAAACTAGCAAATTTCACCAGGCTGACTGCAAGGAAAATCCTGCAGGCTCTGGGATTCATGGCATCTTGCATCCTACTAATCCCCTGTGCAAAGCTGCATATGAGGAAACTTTAATGGTACCTGAAAAACCTATGGTCTCAACACAGCCACAGTTTGGAAACAATAATACCACTAATTCCATGTCTTCAAAAGGAATTTCTGTGGTGGGCTCAAGCATGCCAAAGAAACACAGGTCTCCCATTCTGCAAGCCTCAAGCAAATCAAGTCATCACAACAGACGCCTACTCGAACGCCTGGGGTGCACATGACAGATCGGTGCATTCAGGGCAAATGGTCCCAAAAAGAAAAGCACCTTCACATCAATCAAAAGGAAATGCTAGCAGTAATAAATGCTATTATAGCTTTCAAAGACCTTCTGCATCCAGGTCAACTATTGATAAGGACAGACAACACCACAGTAATGTGGTACATAAACAAACAGGGAGGAACCCATTCATACCCCCTATGCAGGCTGGCCATGTCACTTTGGAACATGGCTTTGGAATTACAAATCAAACTTCAAGCACAGTACTTGCCAGGCAAGGAAAACACACTGGCAGACGACCTAAGCAGAAATATGACAGATCCACACGAATGGAAGTTGCATCCTCAAGTTTTTACAGAGATAATTCAAGCATGGGGAAGGCCAGACATAGATCTCTTTGCCTCCCACAAAAATCACCAATTGACAAAATTCTGCTCAAGGACTTTTCATCCACAGGGCTGGAGAGTGGACGCTCTCTCTTTCAGTTGGACAACAATGACAGTTTATGCCTTTCCACCTCTTCCTCTGTTGCCCAAAGTTCTATTAAAAACCAGAGCAGACAGACCAAAGATGATTCTCATTGCTCCAGACTGGCCAAGACAGCACTGGTACCCACTCCTGAGGAGCCTTACGCATTCCCCACCATGGATCCTACCTCTAATGCCTCTTCTTCTGACTCAGCACAGCTTCAAAACTCTTCACAGTCAGCTGAAAACACTCAATCTGGCCGCATGGAAGATTCCTTAACATCACAACAGGAGGTGCAGGATGTCATTTTGG
Organism: Protopterus annectens; assembly: GCF_019279795.1. Lineage (NCBI taxonomy): Eukaryota > Metazoa > Chordata > Ceratodontiformes > Protopteridae > Protopterus > Protopterus annectens. Next base: position 63,920,762 of record NC_056727.1, on the reverse strand, counting down.
AGGCCAGAAGGCTGTCTACTAGAAAAGCTTACTCCGCAAAATGGAAACGGTTTAGTGCCTGGAATGAGAAAAAGGGCCAGAATCCTGGAAAACTGAACTTACCTCAAATATTACAGTATCTAGCTGAGCTGCTAAGCTGTGGACTTTCATTCTCCTCCATCAAAATCCATGCCTCAGCCATTTCTGCAGAATACAACACTGATCCACCTTTATTCTCTCACCCCTTCTTAAGACAGTTCCTCAGAGGGGCTAAGAATATAAAACCCCCAAGGAAACAACCAATACCTGCTTGGGACCTCAATTTCATTCTAGAAAAGCTGACCTTGCCTCCTTTTGAGCCAGCTGCCAAAACAGATTTGCAATATTTGTCCTGGAAAACAGCTTTCCTTCTGGCTATCACTTCAGCTCGCAGGGTATCGGAACTACAAGCCCTCATGGCTGTGCAGTCTTTCATCATCTTCCATCAGGACAGAGTTTCCTTACGAACCAACCCATCCTTTATGCCAAAGGTGGTATCCAGGGTAGCTTTGAATCAGGCTGTCCACTTACCTACCTTTTACCCTAATCCTCAAAACAAAGGGGAGAGACTACTACATTCCTTGGACATCCACAGACAGCTGCGTTATTATTTGGACAGAACAAAGCCTTTCAGAAAATAAGAACAGCTCTTTGTGTCCTATGCTATAGGAGCTCAAGGGAAGCCAATTTCTAAACAGACAATCTCAAAATGGATAGCCCACTGCATACGCTTTTGTTACTCTTTTCATGGTAAAACTGTACCTGCAGGCATCAGATCTCACTCCACAAGGGCCACAGCTACCTCTGCAGCTTTCCTCAGAGGAGTTCCTACCAAAGATATTTTGGAAGCAGCCACTTGGAGTTCTGTGCATACCTTCTCCAAGCACTGCCACCTACCATTATACTCCAAAACTAGAGCAGGCTTTGCCACTGCAGTCTTGCAGGGCATCCTGGCTCCTCCTAGTTCCACCTAGTGCCTACCACCCCTTTCTTAGCTTTGGGATTCTACCCATCTGTTATGACTGCAGCTGTATGCACGATGAACATAGTACAGATGTTCTTCGTTCCACATTGCTGCAGTCCTTACTATTGGGTAGTCCGCTGTCCAGTCGGCCCGAATACCAGAGTATATGGCTGACGTCGGTCAGGGCGCATTAGACTGACGTCAGTACGTCAGGGTACTATTGCGCATGACCGACGTCATATCCTCAGTCTTTTTTGCCGCATGGTCCGATGCAGAAGCAGTTTTGCGAGTGCAGGTTGGCGTTCTGAAATATTTCCGAAACCGGAGTTTCAGACCGAATCAGAGTTGGCTAAGTACCCGTTGGGGAACATTTTGGTTTTTCTTGCCTCAGTATTCAACCGATGTCAGAAAAAGTGAATAACTGTATTTCTTGTGGGAAACAGATACCTCATAGGGATTACCATACCTTGTGTATACCTTGTTTAGGGCCTGAGCACGACGTTGTTGGTTGCCGCTCTTGTGCTAGGTTTAACAAACGCACTATTAAGAGGAGGTTAGACTGTGCCAGGTTAGTGTTTGGGAAGCGTGTAATTATAAAATGCCGCCGGATGCTCCGGCGCTTCCCAAGAAGCGCAAGGACAAAACAGCGAAGCCTAGGGTTGATGAACCGCAGTCCCGGATGTCGGTTCTTTAGAAGGCTCAGTGGAGCCAGAGGTTTTGCCAGGAGTTTCTATGGAGTCTCAGGCAGAAACTTTACTGTTACAGGATGTGCCTTCTCAGGAGGTAGGCCAGGCTGAGGGGCTTCTCAGGTAACTGTTCTTCCCTCTCTTCCCAAGGTAGTTAGAGCCTCCTTCTGTTGCCAAAACTTCTTTGAGAGGTAGGCCAAGTTCAGCTTCAGTGGGGCTTCTCCTAGCATTTCGGTTCTGTACCTAAGAAACATATGCTTAAAATGGCAGAAGATTTGATTACTATGATTAGAGGTTCTATGCCCCTCCTGATAAGAGGCCTAGGGTGGAACCGGAGTTTGATAGTTTTGAACAGTGTTCAGAGGCTTCTGAGTCTTCTGGAAGATTTGCAGGAGTATCCTCCTTATTCTGATTCTGATGTGGATGATTCCACTCCTACAGCTTCTCCTCCTGAGGATTTCTCATTTTCAGAGACTCTGCATTCCATGAGGGAGCACTTTAAATGGGAAGCCCAGGATCACTCTGATTCCAGGTAAACTCTTAGGGAATTCTTGTTTTACCCCAGCATAGGCCCTTAGCTATACCTCCTGTGTTGAATGTGGTGGAAGATGTTTTTGCAGAGGCTTCCCTGAACCCTGACTCTTTGCCTCCTGCTCCTGTTAAACCTGATAGGTACTATAGGGTGCCCAAGCTCATAAGTATTTGTTTAAGAGTCCTAGGGCGGACCCAGAAACTGTTTCTCAGGGGCCTAAAGGTGTTAAGGCCTCTGTGGTTAAAAATCCTGTTCCCACTGATAAAGAGGCAAGGGCTTTGGATAGGTGGGGAAAGAAAGTGTATACTTCTTCCACTCTAGCCATGAGAGCGTTGAATTGTCAGTTTCACATGCTAAAATATCAAAATTATCTCCTTTCACAATTGAAATCTAAGGTGGATGCTTTGGCGGAAGGTATTGAGTGTAAAGAGTTGCTGGATTTGGTTCATGTGTCTGAACAAGTGGGTAAGCATTCTTTGCAATGTGGTTTTGATGCTGTACAGGCCTCCTCGAGGGTGGCTGCCACTAGTTCTGTTCTTCGCAGGCATGCCTGGTTGAGGGATCAGAATTTAGCTGAGCATGTTAAGACAAGGATTTTGGATGCTCCTTTACAGTCTGATGTGTTGTTTGGTTCGCCTGTGGAAGCAGTTTTAAAGAAAATGGAGGACAAAGCTAAGTCTATGCAAACTGTTAAAGATTTTTTGCAGGTGCAGCCACCAAAGTTTAGTAGAAATTGGCCTGCTAAGGGGTGGACATATCCTGCTTATGATTCCCAGTCTAGGGGTAGGTCTAGACGTGGTAGGGGCAGAGCTCAAGGTTCTTTTAGGCCTAGAACAGGGAGTTCACCTGCTCAGACTTCTGGTGAGGGCAGGGGTCAGTCCTTTCGTAAACAGACCCAATGACCTACCTTTTCAGCTGCCAGTGGATTCTCGTCTGGCAGCTCCTTTGGGAGGAAGACTGTCTCTTTTCAAAGAAAATTGGGATTTAATTACTCAAGACAGATGGGTGTTGGATATCATTCACCACGGTTACAGGTTTTATTTCCATACAATGCCCCCTTTCAAAGGCATGCCAGACGTTCCTCCTCCACAAAGAAAAGAGGCTCACAAGCAAATTTCTCAGTTACTCCAGATGGGGGCCATTCAGCCAGTCCCTGTATCAGAAAGGGGCCTAGGATTTTATTCTCGCCTGTTCCTAGTACCAAAGAAGGGGAACACGTGGAGACCAATTTTGGATTTATCTCTCCTCAACACTTATCTGGACATTCCCAAGTTCAAGATGTTGACGTTACAACAGCTTTTACCTCTGCTGGGCAAAGATCACTGGATGGTAACTTTAGATCTCAAGGAAGCTTACCTTCATGTGCCTATAAGGCTAAGTTGCAGGAAGTATCTGCGTTTCGAGCTGGAAATTCTCATTATCAGTTCTCTGCATTGCCCTTTGGCTTATCTACTGCCCAGAGTATTCACAAAGGTTCTGGCTCCAGTGATAGCTTACTTCAGGCTACAAGGAATTCAAATCTATCCTTACTTGGACGACTGCCTGATTCTGGCTCAAGAAAAGGAAGACCTTCTACAGCATCTGGAATATGTTATAGCAGTGCTAAGATGCCTAGGGTATTCTGTGAACGAAATAAAGTCCAGTCTAGTACCCTCTCAAGACATGTGCTTTCTGGGTGTGAGACTGAATACAGCAGCCCAGATGGCCTTTTTAACCCCGGACAAACAAAAGAGTCTATCACTTTACTTCCATCAACTATCTCATCAGTCCGTGCTGACTGCAAGGACAGTCCTTCAAGCATTAGGGTTCATGGCATCTTGTATTCTGGTGCTTCCCAATGCCAAACTGCATATGAGGAAGCTACAATGGTATCTCAAAATGTATGGACACAGCACTGCCAGGATTTGGACACTGTCATTCAAATAATACCTTGCCTTCAAAAAGAATTTTTGTGGTGGGCTCAGGAATGTCACCTAAACAAGGGACTCTCTGTGACCCGCCAGAGGCGAGTCAGATTTTAACGACAGATGCCTCGGACATTGCTTGGGGAGCTCATCTAAATGGAAAGTGGATACAAGACAAGTGGCCTGCCAGACTACAGCATCTACATATCAACATGAAGGAGATGTTAGCTGTCCAGTTTGCATTAATGGCTTTCAAGGAGTTACTTCTTCCAGGGCAGGTGTTGATTCTAACAGACAACACAACTGTCATGTGGTACATCAACAAGCAAGGGGGAACACATTCTTATCCTCTATGCAGGCGAGCAATGATTTTATGGGAGACTGCGCTAAGCTTGCAACTAACTCTTCAGGCAAGGTTTCTGCCAGGAGCACAGAACTCCTTAGCAGATGTGTTAAGCAGACAAATCATGGATCCCCACGAGTGGAAACTGGATCTTCATGTATTTCAGAATTTGACAGTGTCATGGGGAACTCCAGACATAGATCTGTTCGCTTCTCCACTAAACCACCAGCTGCCAAAGTTTTGCACAAAGGGGTTTCATCGCACAGCTTGGAAAGTGGATGCTCTGTCTTTCAGTTGGAAAAACCTTCATGTGTATGCCTTTCCACCTCTGCCTCTTCTTCCAAAGGTGCTATTAAAAGTCAGACAAGACAAGCCAAGGATGATTTTGATAGCTCCAGATTGGCCTCGCCAACACTGGTACCCACTACTAAGGAGTCTGGTAAGGAAGCCTCCATGGCCTTTACCTTTGATTCCTCATCTGTTATCTCAGAAGGACGGTCATCTGCTCAATGTCAAGCTTCACTCTCTTCATCTAACAGCCTGGCATATTCTGTGTTGAAACACAGCAGGTCTCAACTTCCTCAACAAGTTTTAAATGTGATTATGGAAGCTAGAAGACCTAGTACAAGGAAAGTGTACGCAGAAAAATGGAAGAGATTTTTATTTTGGAGTACAGCAAAGAATTTGGAGGTTTCTGAGCCTAATTTGGGTGTGGCTCTTCAATATCTTACTGAGTTATTGGACAAAGGTTTGTCCTTCTCTTCCATTAAGATTCATGCTGCAGCAATTTCAGCTCACTATGATTGTGACCCACCATTGTTTTCGCATCCTTTGTTCAAGCAGTTTCTTAGAGGGGCAAAGAATATAAGACCCCCGTAGAGCTCCTACTCCTGCTTGGGATCTCAATTTTGTGTTGGAAAAACTTACTCTACAACCTTTGAGCCTGCGGCTACTGCTGAATTGAAATACTTGTCATGGAAGACTGCTTTTCTGTTGGCTATTACTTCTGCAAGAAGGGTGTCTGAGTTGCAGGCCCTTATGGCAGTAGAGCCCTTTTTGATTTTCCATAAGGATAGGGTATCATTACGTACTAATCCTTCCTTTATGCCTAAGGTGGTTTCTAGTGTGGCTTTAAACCAAACTATTCATTTGCCTACTTTTTATGCAGACCCCCAAAATAAAGGGGAAAAGATTTTGCACACTTTAGATGTACACAGGCTATTGCGTTATTATTTAAGCAGGACTAAGGATTTTAGGCAGTCTCAGCAGTTGTTTGTTTCTTTTGCTTTGAGTTCAAGAGGGCAAGCCTGTGTCAAAACAAACTATTTCTAGGTGGATTGGGTTTTGCATTGCATTTTGTTATTCCCATCATGGCAAGGAGATTCCAGCTGGGATTAGGCCTCATTCCACTAGGGCTACTGCCACTTCAACAGCATTTCTAAGGGGGGTGGCAACTAAGGATATTTTGGAGGCAGCTACTTGGAGTTCAGTGCATACTTTCTCTAAGCATTATCACCTTCCTATCTACTCTAAGTCTAGGGCTGGTTTTGCCACAGCTGTTTTGCAAGGCATGTTGTCAGCTCCTACTTCTTTATGATTTGCCAGCCTCCCTTACCTCTGCTTTGGGATTCTACCCAATAGTAAGGACTGCAACAATGTGGAACGAAGAACATAGTACAGTTTTGTACCTACCATAAATGTAGATGTTCGAGGATCCACATTGCTGCAGTCCAATTTACCCTCCCTCCTTCCCCTCTGTGTTTAGGGGTGGTTATGTAGGTGAGGTTATATGTTGATATTTTTGTATATATTTTTGTATATATTGTACATAATTTTGGTGCAGGTATTTTGAGCCTTGTCTTTTTAGGGTCTTCTGACATCTGGGGCAAGAAAAGACTGAGGATATGACGTCGGTCATGCGCATTAGTACCCTGACGTACTGACGTCAGTCTAATGCGCCCTGACCGACGTCAGCCATATACTCTGGTATTCGGGCCGACTGGACAGCGGACTACCCAATAGTAAGGACTGCAGCAATGTGGATCCTCGAACATCTACATTTATGGTAGGTACAAAACTGTACTTTTTGTACCTACCATAAATGTAGATGTTCGAGTGCTAATACAGCTGGCAGTCCAGGTTTCCCTCCCTCCTTCCCCACTTGGGACAGGCCTATTGGCTAACACCTCCTCATACAACCTGATTGGGGTATTCATTTATGGTGTATTTGCTTGCAGCTACTGTATTTTGATTATATTGCATTGCTTTATTACATAAATTTATGTATTGCCTTCCTTCTGGGGGCACCTGACATCTGGGGCAAGAAAAACTGAAGAAAATGGTGTCGGCTGGTTCTTTTATACCCCTGTCGCACTGACGTCAGGGAAGAAGCGATGACAACCGACGCCGGACCTAGACTTTGGAATTCGGCCGACCGAGGACCCGCCTGACGGCAGGAGAACCCATCTGTTATGACTGCAGCTGTATTAGCACTCGAACATCTACATTTATGGTAGGTACAAAACTGTACTTTGCAACTTGGGAGCTATTATTAACTACCCGAGTGATGTTGACATCCCACAGAAAGGCCTCACTGAGACCACCGACTGGTGTCAGAACCATGGCCTTAAGCTCAATGCCAAAAAATGTGTCATCATCCCCTTTGGCAAAAGCCCGGTTCCCATGAATTACCACATCGATGGTAGTCCACTGAACATAGAAGGCGTTATAAGATATCTGGGAACACAGGTTGACAGCAACCTCTCTTTTGACCACCACATTGTCACTGTGGTCAGAAAGTCCTTCTATATGGCACATCTCATTACTAAGGGTTTTGCATCCAGGAAGAAAGAGGTCATTGTCTTCCTCTACTCTTCCCTCATTAGGCCAATCATTGAGTACAGTGCCCCATTTGCCATGTACTTCACTAAACACCTGCAATAACTGGAGAGGCCACAAAAGTACCTCACAAAGAGAATCATAGGCCTTAAATATTTGTCCTATATGGACAGACTAAAAAAACTCCCAGCTATTCTCTGTCTCATATTGCCTGCTTTGATGCAATTTCTGCTTGACTTGTAAAGCTGTGTCTGACCCAGCTCTCTTAGAAATGCTACATCTAAATAAATCCCAATCCCTCTACACCACATGCTCCAGAGACCTCAACCTCATTACCACACTCAACATAACATGCTGGAGGGACAGGTTCATAACCCAGAGGCTGCCCATGCTGTGGAATAGACTTCCAATACATGTCAAGCAGAGCACCTCACTGGCCCTGTTTAAGAGAAATCCTGATGAGTGGATGGGAAATAGAAAATTCACCCCAGGGATCACTCCAGTGGCACTACTCGACAGATGCACTGGGAACTAAGATCGAGTGGCACAATGCCAGGGTAATCCTATGGGCTAGGCTTGTAAAGGCCCCAGGGCCATTAGGCTAGTACAAACCAATGAACTATGTGGATCAGGTAACGTGTAGAAATAGGTAAGAGGGGAGGTGCACTGGAAGACTAATTATTAAAAGAGAGTGAAAGAGTTTTTTTTAAGAGTATAACATGTTGGCTGCTGTTAAGACAAAAAGACTGATGGTGGGCAGCAGTAGATGCTGAATCAAATGAAATGGCTCCAAGAGAACCTGGGGGTGGAGAAAAAATGTTTAAAAAGTTTTGGTAGATTTTATAAATGTAAACAGTTTGGTTACAAGGGGAGAAAACTTAGACAAGCATGTAAGCATGTTAACTGAGTGTTAACAAAGGGGCCACTACACCTAAATGAAAGTAGGATACAAGTGAGGGGTGTGTAGCTTTGTGATTATAGTAACAAAGAAGGTAGTAGGCTTGTGCAGTTAAAGGGAGAGGTAACAGTACATTTGTTAACCTTGAATGCAAATAGGTTAACCAGCCCTGTGAAGAGGGAAAGGGTGCTGAAGCATAGTAATGGGTGTTATGCTCAATTTATTAGTTATAAAAAAAATACTGGGATGAGGGGCAGCATTCAGAATTAACAAGGAAAGGAAATGAAAGCTTGTGGCAGTTAGTTCCAGTTATAGAAGGGATAGAAAAAGTGGTGTGGTAGTTTTGTAGGATAAGTGTCTGTCTGTCAGTAATCTCTGATGGAATTTCTGAAGATGAGTATAGAGTAGAGTAGCATGGTGGAAGGGAATAATATATAGGATGAACGTTACCCTGGTATCAATTTATATCTAACCAAAAGCTGGCAATATGGAGTTTCATAGTGAAAAATTGTGCAGATTTGTGAGGGGTAATGGCATTAGTTGGAGACTAGAATTTGATATTTCATGAAAAGGATAGTAAGGGGGACATCAGTTCTGTAAAGTGAGTGAATCTAACGTAGGTGTTTGACAATTCTTTTGATCCCTTGTCATTTTAGATATTTGGGAAAGGAAATGAAATAATCAAAACGGGGGATACACTTTTAATAGAACAAAACAGAAATCTTGGTTTAGCATCAGTGTAATATATATTTAAAAGGAATATGGGAATATGGTGGAATATGGGTCAGCAGTGAGGTACTTTTGGCATCTACTTCTCAGAGATAAAAGCTAATGTCAAGGGCCTTTGGCTGACCAAGTTCCCAGATTACTGCAATTGTGATTTATCATAGATTTCCCCCTCATGACATAAGCATCTTACAAGTGGGTCTAGCACAGACAAGTGACTGGTGCCAAAGTTGTGGACTACAGCTCAATGTCAGGACATTTATTATAGTGCCTTTTGGGAAAACCATCACCCAGACTAATTACTCTATTTATAAGACCCCCCACCCCCCAAAAGCTGACCCAGTAGTTAGGGATCTGGGAACATATGTTGACAGTAATCTGGCCTTTGACCAACATGTGGTTAAAATAGTAAGAAAATCATTCTGTTGCCCAACTTATAAGTAACAGCATGGCATCTAGGTCCAAGGAAGTCATAGTTCCAATTTATTCATCCCTTATTATAGGTTCATAGGAAGTTACTAGGCTAATGGCCCAAGGGCCCTTACAAGCCTAGCCAAGGTCTTACCCTTATTTCCACGATCAGCACCTATTGCCCCTGTCAATAGGTTGGTACTAGGCTATCGGCCCTAGGGCCTATACAAGCCTAGCCATAACAATTCCCTGGCTATTTCTTCCCACAATATTTTTACTTCCCTGGTCCCCTGTCTAGCAGGGTGACTGATGTGATCCCCGGGCTGAATTTCCGATCTCCCATCCAATCGTCAAGGTTCCTTTTGAAGAGGGCCAAAGAGGCGCTCAGCTTGACATGTATGGCAGTCTATTCCAGAGTATGGGGAGTCTCTGGATCAGGAACCTATCCCTCCAGCAAGTTTTGCTCATTGTGATGACCAGGTTTAGATCCCTGGAGCATGTGGCTCTGAGGGATTGTGATTTCTTTTAAGTGTAGCATGTCCAACAGCTCTGGGATTGACATGGCCTTGTATGTTAAGCAGAAATTGCCTCTGAGTAGGCGATATGTGACAGAATATAGCTGGAGTTTTTTTAGATGGTCAGCATAGGGCATCTGCTTTAGGCTTGTGATTCTTTTAGTGAGGTATTTCAGTGGTCTTTCCAGTTATTGCATATGTCTTGTGAGGTACATACCAAATGGGCCGTTGTACTCTATAATGGGTCTAATGAGGGATGAGTACAGTGGGACAATGACCTCCTTTTTTCTGGATGAACAGCCCTTAGTGATGAGGTTTGCCACATAGAAGGATTTCCTGACTGTTGTGGCTATGTGGTTATCAAAGGTGAGACCACTGTCCACCTGTGTCCCTAAGTCCCTTATCACACTTTCGGTGTTTAGTGTACTGCCACTTATGTGGTAATTCATGGGTACATGTTTTTTCCCAAAGGAGATAACTGTACATTTCTTGGCATTGAGCTTGAGCCCATGGGTCTGGCACCAAGCACCTGCTTCTGTAAGGCCCTTTTGTAGAATATCCACATCATGTGAGGATTCAGTAATGGCTCCCAGTTTGCAGTCATATGCAAACTTTGTTAGCCAGAGTCCCTTAGTGCTGGTCTGTACTTCAGAGAAGTAGATACCAAACAAGAACGGTCCCAGGACTAAACCCAGAGGTACTCCACTTGTCTGGAGCTGGAGTTTGAGCTGGCTACTTTTACAGTGTGGGTTCTGTCAGTAAGCCAGTTGGCAACCCATCGAGTGACGTAGGGATTAATACCTAGCTTACTAAGTTTATCTATGATTCCAGAGTGGGGGATGGTGTCAAAGACCTTTGTGAGGACCAGATAGGCTGTGTGGACTGTCTTGCCCTCGTCCACAGCTCTGGAGACTAATTCGAAGAAGTCAGTCAGGATGAGGAGACAAGATCGGCCCTTTACGAAACCAAACTGGATGGGTTCCAGTGTTTGAAGGTTGCCGGTGTCTTTGTTTACAAGTTCCATGATAATGCATTCCATGGCTTTGTAGATCAGGCTCATCAGACTGATAGGACGATAGTTCCCGGGATCCAAGGTGGATCCCCCCTTGTGGAGTTGGATAACTGTAGCTGTGTGCCATTCATTGGACACAAAGCCTGAGGTGAGGCTATGATTAAACATGACACTTAGGTGAGGTGCCAGTTTATTTTGTAGTTCATGTAGTACACAGCCCGGGATATCATCTGGTCCCATGGATGCTGTATTCCTAGCTTTGGAGAGTGCATTTTTTACCTGTGTGGCCATGATTTTGGCAATCATTTGGTATTGAGCTGGGCCCTTTAGGGGGTGAGAGGGTGGGTGAAGTTGGCACTGAATCGATCTGCCAGAATATTGGCAATATCCTTGGGATCAGTATATTTAATGCCATTCTGTTGTAGCTCAGAGCATATCTGAGCATTGCCATTTAGATTATTGACATAACTGTAGAATGCCTTGTGGTTGTCCTTGGAATCTGGCTATTTTATTTTCGTAACTAGCTTTGGAGGATTTTATGAGGGATCTCAGCTTCTTACTGAGGCTGGTAAGGGAGTATCTTGCATCCTGGGATTTTCCTCTCTTCTGCAACAGTTTCTTCCTTCTGTTGTATAGTTTGTTTATGGCAGGGGGCAACCAGATTGGCTTCCTTTTTTTGGAGAAGAGTGTCTTGGTTTTATTTGGAATGGCACGATTCATGCACGAGTGGATGTTTTCATACAGTGCCTTAGTGTAGGATTCAGCAGTCAAACTTTCAGTTCCCGTCTGCATGGGTGTCATGATGTTTGTCACTTTTAACTTGAGTAGCACAAAGTTGGCTTTGGAGAAGTTTTTTATCAGATCCATTATTGAGTATAATGCCTTTTCCAGGGTGTACCTGACCAAACATATGCAACAGTTGGAACTCCCACAAAGGTTCCTTACCAGGAGACTCCAGGGTACAAGCACACCATCTTATACAGAAAGCCCTATCTCTTATACTCTTCTCTCTTACAGGTTACTGATGGACAGTCGCTGCCTGGCATACAAGGCATCCTCAGTTCCAGCTCTGATGGACCTTTGGCATATACACAAACTGAACAGCATCAGAACCACTAGATCCAAGGATTTAAATTTTGCTTGTGACATAAATAAGACATGTTGGTGAGACAGATGTGTGTCCCAGAGGATCCGAGGATCCCCATGCTCTGGATTAGGCTTCCCATCAATGTGAGGCAGAGGGCGTTCCTAACCCTATTTAAGCATAACCTTGACCAATGGATGGAAAATCGGAAATTCATCCCAAGTCAGCCCCAGTGTTTGATAGACAGAGGCAGACAGTAATGCCCAGACTAACTTACCCCCTCATAACCTCTAGAAATTTTTCTAACATATCCCTTTCTAATAAATGCCCATGATACATAGGGATACAATTGGGTTAGATTGCATGGCTAGGCTTACAAAAGCCTTTGGTGGTCATTAGCCTAGTATATAACTATGAACTATAAACTGTCAATGGAAGTGGGCCCAATAGTATTTTCTAATCATGCTTATTTGAAGCCTCAGGAATACTCATTGACACTTTCCAGTGTGGTGTCTGGGAGACAAGAGGTTTGAGAAGTGAGTTAAGGAATTATTAGTATAATTTATAGGTTGCAAGGTGGAAGCAAAGTACCCAAACTACAGTTGACAATTATGTCAGAAATCTGTTACTACCCAGGTTGACAGACCGTACTATGGCAGTGTGATCAGCTGCAAATACAGAACTAAAATTTTCAGTGACAATGCTTTGGAAAGGAACACATGAAGTAGCTTTTACAGAAGTATTTTAGGCCACCTCCCCAAAAGCAGTGAGTGTACTGGCAGTTAGAGGGTAATGAGGGTACTAGTAGTTAGATTGAGACAGCTGAGAGCAGAAAAGAGTGTTTTTAGGCTAGAAGTAGAAGGGAACAAAGCTTTAACTACAGGGCTGTCTGAATTTAGAAGATGATGTTAAAAGCTGCGTAAAGGGGTGCAGTGGAACCAGAGTACCCAAGGTGCAGTTGACAGTTATCTGAGGAATCTGTTACCCAAGCTGACAGAATAGATGAGGGAATTGTGGACTGCTGCAGGTATTTATTTATTTATTTACTTTATTTATTTTTATTTATTTACTGGGAGAAAAGCTCCAATACTGTAAGTTAATTAACAATGCAATGTATTCCAATAGTAATAACAGAGGAAAAACTAAAATTAGAAATGACACTGCAGAGGAGAGGAAAGTTGCACAGTAGTGATGCTGTATTCTCAGATATGGGGTAACTGGGTCAAGGAGATATGACAATGTAAGAGATCTCACAGAAACAGGGTCATATCGCCGTGTTACCATAATAAGTCATGATTATACGTTTTTTGTGAATGTTTTAGCCTGGAACACAGGCATGATGGAATGTATAGTTGATTTAGATCAATTCTGGTTCATAGAGGGTAGAACTTTTGTTAATATAGTGAGACCCCTGATGACAATTTGTGATGCATGAGCATTATGTGGGAAAGTAGCATTAATCTCTTTGGGTGCAGAAAACATGGAAGTATGTTTTCAGTGATCTGTGGAGCTTTCCTGCAGACCTTTGTAGTTTTCATAAGAGAAATATATACAAATGCAGAGGCATGAATCAAGGTATTGGGGGGGGGGGATATCTCTGTTGCCTTTGAGTTAAAAGATACAAGGCAAGGTTGCCCCATCTTCCTACAACTCTTTACTTTATATACTGAACCACTTACCTTGAGTTTGAGGATTCCAGATTTAAAATGCTGTAAATGGGGAAAACTGCAATTGAAGGTGGTACTTTATGCAGCGTATATGTTAGTAATGCTTGCTGTACCTATGAGGGACATCAGCAGATTGTTTGGATGTTGCATATCTTTGAGGAATTTTCAGGGTATAAGATAACTATGGATAAAACAAGAGCTATAGTTGTAAATGTTGAGGAAGAGTTAGAAATAGGAAAGCAATATGCCATGATTTGGAGTGGAGAAACATTGAAATATTTAAGAATACAGTTATCAAATAGTTATAAAGATTCCAAGAGGAGAATTTGTGAGGTAGTTATCTCTAGAATTAAGGTTAACCTCAAACAGTTAAATCTGGAAAGCATGCCGGTGATATATTGACATGTTCTGCCACGTGTGCTGTACTTAGGGCAATCATTTTTGGACACACCAGAGTCTAGAGACTTAAAAAAATTAAAAGATTGGATGAGGGACTTTTGTTGGGTGGTGCAGAAACCAAGAGCAAGCTGGGACAGAGTCATTAAGCCAGAAGACAAAAGAGGCTTGGGGATCCTGAATCATGTGATGTCCTGACTTAACTCACTGTTGCAGTATTCTTAATGTATGGGTTGTCAAAGGTGGCATCTGGACGGAGTACCAAACCTTTACCTTCCCAATCATATGTACAATGCAAGACCACAGCATGCAAGCAAAGGGGCATACAGATGGATGTTTGAGAGTATATCTCAGATTGTCATGCTGCCAGCCAGAATACAGGTCGTGCATCTGTTAGACTGATTGCTGTTTGGCGGTTGGTACCGTTGCTTCACTTGATCATTTGCCCAGATAATTGCCCCATTGGGGAACCTTACTTTGCCATTCTTGCTTACAGTAGTTTTCAAACTTGTTAGATGTTAGCTTGGAGGGGTAAGTGCGAGTACAGTAGGCAGATTCCTTTGAAGGACTTGCACACTAATTACCTTTCCTTTCTAGATCCAGAACACTCTTACAAGGCCTGTTCCATTTGTCAATCATTTGTTCTCAAAAACCCTCAGGTTGAGGCTTTCCTCTCTCAACACCTTTTTGGAAAGTCAGTGTCTTAAACACCTGACCCAGTCAAAGATAGCAGAATCCACATCCTCAGATGTCCTTCTACTGCCAAAGAAAAAGCTTAAGATGCCCAGAATGTATATGCAGTCTAATTTTTTGGATTCACACTTAGTTGATGAGGTTACAGAACCCATGGTATATCAAGTTATCTGTCAGTTGCCTACTACGTAGACCCCATTAGAGGCCGGTAAGACTCCTGAAGCCTTGCAGACTGCAGATACTTATGATGATCTGTGACTTATCATTTCTTAGGGCCCTTGTGGTGTTCCTCAAATATTAGTATGGGAGGAAATCCCAGGTACATTAATAGAAGTACAGCAGAGTTATGAAATCTCTGCATTTCATTCAGGTGGACATCACACTGAAAAATAATAAAAAAAAAGACTAGGCATGTAGCCTCCCCCCACAACAGCTAGGGAAAAGAAGTGGATTGATTTCTCTCAGGGTTTGTTTAAAGCTGTCATGGCTCTGAAATGTATTTCCTTTGTGTCTCTACAACTACAGGATATACCTGAAAAGCCTACCATTGTATCATTGTCTTCTTCTGAGGAAGAACAGGATTACAACTGAGACCACTCTTTAGAATATTCCTCTCAATTACACAAATCTCTTCAGATAAAGATGATTCCCTTTCTCCAGATTCTGCTACTGTGGAAGCTTTCTTTGGAGAAACTTTCCAAAATATGATGCAGCCTTTTGAATGGCAATATGAACAGATTTCTGATGTATAGAAGTGGTACTACAGCCTCTTGGAATTGGGTACTCATGCCCTTTCCCCAGTCCCTCCTGTACCTGAAGCTTTCCAGGACACTTTTTAGTGCACCTCTTCAGCACCCAAGTCTCAACCACCAGCTCCAAAAGACATGACGGGTTTTATAAGGTGCATTATGACATTAAGTATTTTTTTAATAAGTATCTTTATTAAATTATCAGTCTTAAAAAAACAAACAAAATGACAATACTTTAGTTGCGAACATTATAGATCACAGGCACCATTTAAACAACTATAGTTGCAAACATTATACGTCACTTATAATCTATCCAGTCATTGTCAGTTAAGCATTATATGGCTCATTCAAATCCTGACTCTTAAACCTCACTCCTTCTCTGCATATATTGTTCCCACAGTTCCCATCTTTTCCTATGTAATTTGGTCCTTCCCTTTTGTAAAAATCCCAATTCCAGTTGTTTTATCTCTCTTACTATATTTACTACTTCTAGTAAAGTTGGTCTACACTTTGATTTCCATTTTCTAGTAATTGTTTTTTTGCCAGCCACCATAATTAGACTCAGCAAGGCTTTACTATGTTTAGACAATTCCGATTCTGTATCATAGCTCAAAAAAAAAAATCATCTCCACAGTTAATTCAATCCACTCACCCAGCATCTCCAACAGAGCGGTTTGCAGGGAATCCCTAAAGTTTGCCAACTCATTACACTCCCAAAAAATATGTTCACAGACGCCTCTTTCTTGTCCGTCACATCTCCAACATTTGCTATCCACCTGAGGAAAAATTCTTTGGAGTCTGCTTGGGGTATAAAATATCTCTGTAAACACTTCCAGGCAAAGATCCTAAATCTTGTAGACTTTGTTGCATATTTGGGAGATATACATATATCTCCCCATTGTCTCTTTGTGATTTGCTTATCCAGTCTCTCTTCCCAATCCTTTCTAAACTCCTCTGATTGATTCTTATAATTATCATGCAATATATATGCTTTACTAATTATTCCTTTTTTAATGGCAACTTCTGTTCTAGATTCTATTAAAAACTCTACCAGTGCTGGTCTTTCATTTTGGACCCCCCCCCATTTCTTTCTCTTTGCTCTTCTAATATCAATCCTTGATAGAGAAGGCAATCTCTAACCTGCAGTCCAAATAAATTCTTGGCCTCTTCCAATTCTATTACCTTTCCCTTTCTAGTTATTGGCTCTGAATACCTTGTTTCCTTTGTCAGTTTTCTCCAGTAAATTCCAGACCCCTCTTACCTATTATCTGTATCCCTAACCACAATCATCCCTATCGGCAGAATCTCTTTTTCTCCATTCTTGTGCTGGTTTAGTTCTTAGAATATTCCCTGCTATTTTATGTGGCGACCCCTAACGGGAACAGCTGAAAGAAGATGATGATGATTTTAAGAATATAATACTCTGTATGATTTTTGTTGTTCTCAAGAGTCTGTATCCAAAATCCCAATCTCTCCTTATTTCTTGAGCTTCCGCCCTGTATCATTATAATGATGATGATGATGATGATTTTAAGAATATAATACTCTGTATAATTTTTGTTGTTCTCAAGAGTCTGCATCCAAAATCCCAATTTCTCCTTATTTCTTGAACTTCCTCCCTGTATCATTATAATTCCTTTCCACTTTGATTTATAGTTTTCTGCTTGTGCTATGTATAAGAGCCTTAACTGTGTTGCTCTAAAATACCCCCTCAAATTGGGTAATCCTAGTCTGCCTTGTTCTGTTGGAAGAATCAACTTATCCCACTTGACCCTTGCTGTCTTCCCTTCCCAGATAAAATCCTTCAACTCTTTTTTAATTGGTATCCACAGCTTCTCCTCTGGTTGATAAAATATGCCTGACCCGTGTATAAGACTAAATGGACTAAAAACATTTTAATTGTTTTTATCTTAGTATCCATATCCATATACCAAAACTTCCAGTTTCTCAATTTTTGTATTATCTTCTGTTAAGTCTGTTCCCGTATATTCTTAGCTGCCACAACAAAGTCATTTCTAATCCATACTCCTAAATACTTAATTTTATCATGCCCTGATATATTTGGATATTATTGGGCCATTTTGTTTGAGTACATAATTTACTGCTATTGCCTTTGTTCTAGCTTCATTAATGTTGTGTCCCAAGATTTCTAACTCTCTCAAGATGTTCCACAACACTGTAATGTCCCTTTCCAGTTTTGTCATGTATAAAATAATATCATCTGCAAACAGAGACAGCTTTTCCCAACTACCATACCAGTTATATCCCTGAATTTCTGAGTTCCTTATTTTCTTTGTCAGTGGTTCTAAATATAATGCAAACTACAAAAGGAAAAGCAGACAATCTTGCCTGGTTCCTCTGCTCAAGCAGAAGTTATCAGAAAGGACCCCACCCACTTTAGTTTTTGCCTCCAATCCCTCATATATACCCCTAATCAACCTTATACTTGTATCAGGGAAAGCAAAAGCTTCCATTGCCCTGCTCATGAAGTCCCAGTCTACTCTGTCAAATGCTTTCTCTGCATCAAGACCCACCAATAAAAGTGGTATTTTCTTACATTCTGCTTCCCTCTGGATCAACAATGTTCTGTTAACATTGTCAAATGTTTGCTCCCCTCCACAAAAGTCGTATCTATTAATTTTGGTATCACTTTTGCCATTCTTTTAGCCATTATAGACATAAACATTTTAAAATCATGGTTTAGTATTGAAATGGATCTTTACCCTCCTTAGGTATTACTGCTACCACTGCTATCTTCCAGGATGCTGGTACTTCTCCTCCTCTTAAAATACTGTTAAATGAACTGTTCCAGATCCTTATCGGTTTTTCCCCTCCTAATTTCCAAACTTCCACAGGAATACCATCTATTCCTGGGGACGTTCCTGTAGATTGGTTATACATAGATATTTTTATCTCATCTCTTCCTATCCTGTTAACAGTTGAGCCTCATCTACCTCTAACCTTGGCATATTTAATTCTTCTGTAAACATTTCCATATGAACCTTTTCTTGATTTCTATATTTCTCTGCTTTATACAGACGTTCATAAAATTTCCAAAATATTTCTCATACCTCTACAGGATCTCTTGTTATCTTCCTTGTTATGGGCTCCCTAAGCTTGGTAACAGCCCTTTTCACTTTCTTTTGCCTGAGGCATTATGCTAAAAGTTTTTGTGTTCTAGAATTATTATCAAAAATAATTTCTTAACAACAGTCTTTCTAAACTTGTGCATATTATCGAGCTACTCCCTTATTTTCTGTTTAGCATTCTGCAGTTGCTCCTTTTCTTGTTCTGAGAGATTGCCCCTATTTTGCAATACTTTAACATTTGTCAGTCCCTCTAAATAATTCTTGTTACCTCTTAACCATATCTCCTTTTCCTTTATTGCCACCCTAATTTTAAACTCCACTTGAATTTTATCCCACTTCCTAGCTGTATTTTCAAAAGAAAATTCTATCTTCTCTAGTAGCCCCTGAATTAACTGCAAAACCCATTTCTTAAATTCCTGTCTTTTCAGCCGATAGGTGGGAAAGCACCAATGTCTCATTTTTATTTCTTTACCTTGTGTTTTTATTTTAGTTATTATTGGTGTGTGATCTGAAATAGTTATTGGGTGCATTTCAAGACCTTCAATTAAATGCACATGTTCCTGTGAGAAATAAAATCTATCTAGCCTAGCCCAGTTTTTGTATCTCGGTGAATAATTTGTAAATTCACTCCAAACTCACATCTTTCATGCTAAACATTTTCATAAATTTCTTCAAATATCTACTCTCCTTTGTTATATTTTCCCTTCTAGGCCCCCAAACACATCTTCACTTTTACAAACCAAATTCCAGTCTCCACCTGTAAGTAATATTTGTTGCTGAAAGCCGATTATTTCTCCCAGTATTTTCTTAAGCTCCATTATAGCAGTTTTAGGTGAAATGTAAATGCATGTCAGTGTAATCCTCCTCCCTACCAGTAGCCCCTTAGTACTATGTATCTTCTATTATTATCTATTTTTCTTCTTCTGTCACTATTGGAGCTCCTCTTGCAGTTAATATAAGTACTCCTCTTTTCCTTTGCCCCAGATATTCTGCTGAGTAACCATCCTGAAAACCTTTCTTTCTCAAATTCACATGTTCAGTTCTTTCCAGGTGTGTCTCCTGTAGCATAGCTATTTGCACTCCACATGTTTAATATAGTTCACTACTCTTTCTTTATTATATTTATCATTAAGACCATTCAGACTGAAAGACATTACAAAAATCATCATTTTCTTATGTAGTTATTATCACCTTTTATGTATAACTGTGTTTTTGTTAAATGACTAGTTCCAGCTTTTATGTTACATTCATATACTGTTCAGCAGGTTGGTCTTTTATACAGTCATTTCTTGTCATATCCATTTGCACCTATGCCACATCTTACATAACTTTTGTTTATTTTTTATTTTTTGAAAGCCCTCAAACAGAACAACCCCCCCAACCCCCCAAAATCTATTAACTTAATAATACAAAACTATGTACATCGTCAAATATTGAAGTTTCTGCTTCGTAATGAGAACAAGTTGATAGCCACACAGACAGGCTAGAGTTAGCCAAAAAGGTTAGCCATGCTAAGATGCATTGTACAGCCTGTGCTGTTAGTAAATGCTATTTGATTCTGTCTATCTTTATAGGTCTCCCAGCTTAGAAAACACTTGAATGCTTTTAGAAAACACTTTATCCAAGCCATTTCTCTTTATCAAATTGTCTTCTAGTGACATGCAGACAAGGCACAAAACTGCAAAGGGTACCTTGTTTACCAGAAAAAAAGCATTATAATATTCAATATTCTTTTTTATTAACATGTTTTGTATAAACTTGTTACTGGATAATGCCTAGGGTCTTAACACAGTCATTTCCCTGTGCAAGCATGGGAAAAAAGCACACTTTTTCTTTTGTCATACTCTCTTAACCAGGCTCTTCCCCTCCCCCTGCTCCTCTATTTCCTTTTTTTTTTTAATTGCAGTGCCTACATTTCTTAAAATTGAACAAAGAAAAAGAGAGAATAGAGAAAAAGGAAAAAAACAAACGCACCTGTTTATATTAATATCCCCGTTACATTTAAAAAAAAACTGAGAAAACTTCACTTCAAGTCTAACTGGTTTTGTATTATCTTTAATGGGGAAATCCCCTGATTGTTTTTAGAGAACATTTATCCTAGTCAATTTCTCTGTTCTTTTTTTTTTCCTTTCCTTCAGCCAATCCCCTTCCACCAGACTGTCTTGAGTTTCTCTTTATCAGATTGTCACTATGGAGACATGGAGACCTGAAGACCAGCTGCAGAATTGCTACTTAGTATACATGCATTTGCATAATATTCAATATTCTTTGTCATTTACTTGATCTCTCTTAAAACTAATCAATCTAAGGTCCTTAAGCCAGTCATTTCCCCATGCAAGAATGAAAAAAGCATATGAATTTTTACTTTGTCATGCTGTTTTAGCCAGGCTTTTTTGTCATTGCATTGCCTATATTTCTCAAAACTGTAGAAGAAGAAAGAGAAGATAGGAGAAAAAGAAAAACACCGCTTGTTTACAATCCTCATTACACTTAAAAATAGCATGCAAAGAAAACCACGCACCTGAAATACAGTACTATTAAAATTTTTTTTTTTTTTACTTATAATTAGCTTTCTCCCCTCTCTTCCCCTCCCCAGAGCATTTTTCTGAACATTAATGGCATGAAGTAGGGCATATACTTACAGTTCCCCATAAATCCAGCAAATTTTGAAAAAGTCCACTATTTCCAGAATTTCTTGTTCTGTCGTATTCCACAAATATAGTTATTGCATTGTAATCCCACATTAAGTTACTGGTTTTATTACTGTTCTTCTCTACCGCCCCAATCCTGTCTATGCTTCATTTCCAACGTACTCTTGATTCTTCTTGTCAACTCTCTTGTTCCCTTCCTTCTCTCCAACATTTTCCTTTGCAATATTGGAAAAGGTTTCACAGGTACAGTGTCTTTGTGGTCTTTATTACAAGAGGAAAAATAAGCAGAATTTCCTTCTGTTTTACAACTTACTTTTTGTTGCACAAATGTTTGCATTTCCTCCTTAGTATGCACTTCATCAAAAAAATGATTTTGCCCTTCAAGGGGGCAATAACTTAAAGACAGCTGCAATCAGTTGTCTTTCTCCACAAACATTCTGCTGCCTCCCACCTTTAGTATTTTGTCCTTCTGCCACAGTTTTATCAGAATCAACTCCTTCTTTTGGTAGGATTGGATCTTTACTATTAAAAGTATAGGTTGCTTTCTTATAGCTAGCTTTGGAGCATACACACTGTGTGACCTTTTAACTAATGACTCCTGCTTTGCAATACCAGTCCAGCTGCTTATTTGTGCTTTCATAAAATTAATGCAGTCTGTTCTTTCCAACTTCTTGGGCATAGCTGAAAATCTTAGATTTTCATTTCGACCTCCAATTTTTGCAGCTTTATCATCTCATCTGAATATCTGTTTCAAGCTTCTTCCACTTTATCCAGCCTTTTATTGTTTGTATTGATATACTCCATCAGTGTTTTGTTTGTTTTAACCAGGTCTGTGTGCAGTTGTCTTATATCTTCCTACAGATTATTGGAAGTCATGTCTGAAGGTTACATTGCTTCTTACTGAACAGCTGCAGAACTTTCCCCAGTCAGTGTTTCTTCCTCAATTTTTGTATCTGATTTTTTCCAGGTCTTCTGTATTTCTTTATTCCTGGCATCCAGACCAGCCAGTTAGTGAACTTTACCCATAAACACAAGTCTACTGGCCTTTTCTGTTGAGTTTCTGTTTTCACACTGGAAGAGCTAGAAACAAGCTGCTACTCAGTGTGCAGCTATCTTGGAAATTATGATGACCTTAAATACTTCTACAAAAATCCCGTGTCTGACCCTTCTGCAGTGTCTCCTTCTTCAGGCAAACCCTCTAAACTCCTGCCCGGTGCTAATGCTCTACCTACAGACAAGGATAGTTGGGCTATGGATAGGTGGAGAAAGAAGGTACATACTTGTTCTACCATAGCTTTTTGGGCAGTTAACACAGACACAAATGACCAAATATTTGATTTCTGTACTTCAGTTCTTGAATGAGGTTACTGTGGACCCTCATACTGCAGAATCAAAGCAACAAATACTGAATCTACTTTCTCAGGCCACTCAGATTGCCAGACAGAGCATTAAGTGTAGTTACGGTGCTGTGGATGCTCTTCCAGTGTAAATGCTACTGGGTCTGTTATTCACAGATATGCATGGCTCTGTAGCCAGCGTGTTCTTGAGACTTCAACTCAAACTTTGACTGCACCTTGGACAAAGATCTTTTGTTTGCTCCTCAGGCAGTCAGTCTATTCAAAACTTTCCAAGATCAACATAAGACTATGAAAGACTGCAGGCAGATTCTACTTTCCTCTGTTCCTAGATACTACAGAAAGTACCCATCTGAATGTATATCTTTCCTTCAAAGGGATCCTAGGGCAACTCAAAAACCTAGAACTCCTAGGAAAAGGCACTTTGACAATCCTCATAGTGACTCTCCATCTGGGAGGCCTCCCTTTGGAAATAAAAATCTGTGAAAACCATTACAACTCCCCTCCCTTGCCCTCAGACCCTTGCTCCTTTTTTTTCCCAGAAGACTATCACTCTCCCTGGCCTTGTGGGAAACAGTTACATGGACAAATGGGTTCTGTCCTTCTTCAAGGATGGTTAGCAAATGTTGTAGAAAAATATTCCTCTCCTGAAATGAATGCCACTTTATCCTCACAGACAGCTTTCTTTACTTGTTTGCATTGTTCAAGGCTTCCATAATCAGGTCACCATTGAACATGTCCCAGAAGACTGTATGGGGAATTGTTTCTACTCCAGAATCTTTCTGATGCTAAGAAAAGAAGGGCAATGGAGGCATCCTATGCCCTTCCATCTCAACACATTCTTGAAAGTGCCATCTTTCAAAATGCTTTGTCTTCACACTGTTGCCTTTCATTCTCCCTCATATTTTTCTTTTGTTCCTGGGCCTGAGGGATGACTACCTGCACATACATATTTGCCCTTCTTGCCAGAAAACCCTCAGGTTTTTCTCTGGCTTATCACACTTTCAGTTTACTGCTTTGCCTTTTGATCTTTCCACAGCACCAAAGATGTTCACGTAGTGTCTAGCACTAGTGGTGACATTCTGTCGCCCCAAGGAATTCTGACCTTTCCTTTCTTGGATAATCTGCTGCTCTAAGCTCTCTTCCTAGGCATACTTCTCCAGCATTTAGAGTTCACTCTCCAACTCCTGGAAACGTGGGATTCACAGTTAGCTGCATAAAATCAGACATGGTTCCTACACAGGATCTGTTTTTCCCGGGGCAGACTACACACAAAGAAAATGCATGTTTCTCTCTTTGTCTGTCTCTGTCAGAAAAACATTCAGAGCCTGTCAAAATTCTTCCTAGAGCTCAACTCTGTATCACAATGCACAGCAAGGGAGATCCTGAGAACTTTGGGTTACATGGGAGCCACCATTCCCTTGCTTCCCCTAGCCAGACTTCACATAAGGAAAATTCAGTGTTGTCTGAAATCTGAGTGGTCTCAACACTCCCACTCTATGGACAGCCTGATCCCCCTACTCCCTTGCCTCAAAAAGGAGCTGTTTCGGTGTAAGGAGCAAGTCAGTCTCAACCCAGGACTTCCCTTCACACCCCCTCTTCCTATTCAAGAAATTCAGTCGGACACCTCAGACAAGGCATGAGGGCATGGGCAGGATCATGCAATGTACAGGGCAGATGGCAAACACCGTTCCTGAAGGAACACATCAGTTTGAGGGAAATGAGAGAACACTACAGACCGTCTCTCTATGGAAACCCAGGCCACTCCTGGTGCACAGAGACAACACCCCATTCATGTGGTACGTAACCAAACATAGAGGCTCCAAATCTTACCAATTGTGCAGGTTAGCACAGGATGTGTGGAAATTAGCTACCCAAATGGACATTACCTTCACAGCAACCTGCACTCTGTCACAGGACAGTCTATTGGCAGACTCCATAAGCTTCTTGGAGAACTTCTATGAATGGACTGTGAACAGACAGGTCTACAAGACAATGACAGGTCTACAAGACAATCACTCATCAGTGGAGCACACCATAGATAGACCTGTTTGCATTGCCAGTCAACCATCAGACCCTTGTCCCTCAGCAAGAGGACTGATGCTTTCTCCTTCCATTGGATAGGGAATTTCCTCTGTGTCTTCCCTCCACTATGTCCAAAAAGTTAATCTAAAGCCACAAAATGAAATACCACAGCTTCTTTTACTGGCCCCCTTCTAGCCAAGACAACATTGTTTTCCCCTGCTGTTTCACCTGACAGAGGGAAACTCCAGGAAAATACCTCTACAGCCGGACCTTATCACTCAACAAAAAAGATTGCTTCTCCATCCAGATCTTACTTCACTCATCCTGACTGTGGATTACAGGATTCTAATTCCTCAAAGGCACCTTTTATCTGAGGAGGTTGTTCAAGTCCTACAGGAAGCCAGGAGACCCACTTACATGAAAATCTTACACAGCTAATGGAAAAGATTTTTGCATCGATGCCACAAACTCAGTCAGGACCCACTCTTATCACAGGTCCCTGCTGTTCTGTATTGTTTTTGCGAAATACTTCATTCATTCATTCTTGGCTTACTCTTCTAGCAAAGCTTACCTGCCGGCCTTAAATTCCTGCTTGCCTCTCGGTTCCCCTCTTATGCCCAGTGGGGAGGTCAAGCTAGTCCTGGATCTTAACCCACCAAGGAAACCCATTTTCTCTCCTTGGTGTCTCAATTTTGTGCTGGAAGACCGTACACCCCCTCCCCCATTTGAACCAGCATCTTCTGCCACTTTAAAATTCTGCATTTGGAAAACTATTCTACTCTTGGCTGTCACCTGCGCTCAGAGAGTTTCTGATCTACAAGCTGTCATGGCTGTTCCACCTTTTCTTATTTTTCTACAAGGACAGGGTGACTCTCAGGGCTAATCCATTGTTCGTGCTTAAGGTAGTGCATGAGTTGTCCCTCAATCAGGTTATTCACCTACTCACCTTCTTTCTCAACCCCAAAATAGGGGGGAAAGAATTCTACATTCAGTGAATGTTCACAGACAACCGAGAATTTATCAGGACAAAACTAAATCTTTCAAAAAGACTGTTTGTATCCCTATTGCCAAACTGGGCCAGCCAGTCTCCAGACAAAACTGTTGCAACTTGGATGTCAAAAGCCATCTCCTTCTGTTATTCTCAGTATGTTAAGTCCTTGCCTTCCTGCCCAGAAGCTCATTCCACTAGGGCAGTGGCTTTTTCAGGGCCCTTTCACGAAAGAGTGGCTGCCAGATCTATCTTGGAAGCTGCTACTTGGTCATCTGTGCACACCTTCACCAAACACTACAAAATAGATGCTTTCTTCAGGTCCAAGGCTGCTTTTGCAATTTTTCCTGTCTGGGCTGCTAGATAGCTCATCTACTCATTAACCCACCACACTTCTCACTGCATTCTTCATGTCTGGGAATCATCCATATGTCAGGAATATTGCAACAATAATTTTAGTCAGGACCTAGAATAGTTGTGTAAAAACTTACCCTAACAGCAGATGTCCTACTGATCACTTTTCCAGTATTTCTTCCCACTCTCCTTCCCCTCTACTCCTACTTATTTCAACTTCTTTCTTCTCTGCCTCTCTTTTAAGCTCTGTTCTGCTACATGAAAATGGGGGAGTTTACTTGCCTATTAGAGCTACACCCCCTCCTAGCTGACCTGTCTCGCTCTCTCTATAGTCTTCAGGCTACTGGTTTGGAGATAGTCTGAGGTACACACTTCACCTGTCTGAATACCCTAAGCTTATGAGCTGAGGTCATGTTTCAGACTTACTACCTCGGGAAGGTAAAGCTTTGATATCCTGAACAGATGTCAGCAGTGACAACCCATATGTCAGGAATACCATGACAGTGATCAGTAGGCTGTCTGCTGTTATAGTAAGCTCTTACACAACAGTACTTACACTGCTGTGAAAGAGTGTACAGTAGAAAGTTGTTGGGGATGGTGGTAAGGAACGGGTCTATATCAGCTTATCGAAAGCTGAGAAGAGCGAACGCTCTTTGATCGAACCCTAAACGTCGAGCAACCTAAATGTCAACATGGAACAGTGATTTTTATTTCCCCGGTGAAAAAAAAAATTGCTGGGCCGTTTTTGGGAGTTTGCCATTTCCTCCACTGTGGTGTGATCTCGGAGTTGGTATATTTAAGTAGGGGGGGATTTGCGGAACAGCGATTTTTTTTTCCCTGGGAGAAAAATTGCTTTTCCGTGTCTTCGATATTTAGGTTGTTCGATGTTTAGGGTTTGATCAAAGAGCATTCCCTCTTTTCAGCTTTCAATAAGCTGATATAGACCTGGTAAGGAACCAAATGGAAAAAAAGATGTTGTTGTTGAAAAATTGCTGGTTTAAAAGTACAAATTGTGCCAAGGTAATATGGGAAAGAAATGCAGGGGAGATTCTCCCACCGTTACTAGATGTTATTGATAAGAGAATTTAGCAGGATTCTTTATAAATGGGGACTTGGAAATTAGAGGTGAAATGTACTGCCAATAGATGGGTGAATGGGAGACAGTGGGGAAAAGCCTTTATTAAGGGGTTGGCACACTTCAGGCACAGATATTTGTTACTGGGATCAGATAGCAGTAGCATATAGTTTTGTTTTAATTAGGAAGAGCTATTAGATACATATAAGGTGCCAAAAGAGTCACTGATGACCTGTCAAGCTTTAAACCAGGTAGAGAAGAAAATAAAATATATTTGTACATGGGTGCAGGAGGAGTGGCCAGATATTAGTTAACTGGATCATAGGGAACAGGTCATCACTGCTGTCTCAAAGGCAAAAAATACAGCCTCCATGGGACCAGATAACATACCAGGCTGCATCCTGTGTGAACTCAGGCAGGAACTTGCAGCACCATTAAATGCCCTATACAACTGAAGCCTGAGTACCGGCTTTGTCCCATTTGAGTGGAGAGCAGTCGCTGTCATCCCTTTACACAAAGATGGAGCATCCACAGATTCAGGAAATTATAGATCCATCAGCCTAACTAGCCTGATCTGCAAGGCCATGGAAAGAATTGTCATGGACCTCATTAGCAAGGACATTGGCAACCTCCAAACACTTGATCCCACACAGTTTGGCTTCATCAAGGGGAGGTCAGGTCTGCTAAATTTGGTCGACTTCTTTGAGGCAGTCACCAAAGCCAGGGATGAGGGGAAGACGGTGCACACCACCTACCTTGACCTGGCAAAGCTTTTGACACTATTCCCCACTTGGGCATAATAGATAAACTCTCTCATCTAGGCATCAGTCTGTATGTTACCAGATGGGTAGCAAACTGACTCACTGATACAACCCACCTAGTCAAAATAGGGGAAGCCACCTCAAGCAGTAGACCCGTAACAAGTGGTGTACCCCAAGGTTTGTTCTTGGGGCATCTGTTATTTGGGATATACATTTCTGAGGTGCAGGCCAAAACCAATGGGCTATGGCTGACCAAGCTTGCATATGACTGCAAACTGGGTACTGTCATCAATTCCCCTAGTGATGTAGACATCCTCCAAGAGGGTCTCACTCAAACAAATGACTGGTGCCAGAAACATGGTCTTAAGCTGAACACCAAAAAAATGCATCATCATACCCTTTGGAGAGAGTGACATCCCCACAAAGTATCACATTAATAACAGCGTCATAAGCACACAATCAGTCATGAGGGATTTGGGCACCCAGGTTGATAGCAGCCTGACTTTTCACCATCATGTTGCTTCCATTGTATGGAAAGCCTTCTACATGGCCCACCTCATAAGTAAGGGTATCACATCCAGGGACAAGGAGGTCATAACATCCTTGTATTCTTCCCTTATAAGGCCCATTATTGAGTACAATGCCCCTTTCAGCATATACCCCACAAAGCACATGCAGTAGCTGGAGAGACCACAGAGTTTCCTCACCAGGAGAATCCAGGGCCTTAGACATCTACTACAAAGAGGCTAAAAGCCCTATCCCTCTACTCAGTTTCATACACACTCCTCAGAGGTGACCTCTGTCTGGCATATAAGGCAATCACGGACCCCACCTTGATGGGACTGCTGTATATCCGCAAGTTAAGCTCCACTCGAGTAACTCGCACGCGCAGTCTTAACCTGGTCTGTGACATCAACAGGACTTGTTGGCAGGACAGGTTTGTGTCCCAGAGACTCCCCCATCTATGGAATAGACTCCCTCTCCACATCTAGCAGAGCACCTCATTACCCATTTTTAAGCGGAACCTGGATAACCGGATGGGAAATATAAAATATACCCCGTGTCATTCCACCCGTGTCCCTGCTGGACAGGAGCATGGAGTACTGACTTGTCTAAACATAGGCTAAACTCTTGGCTAGGCTTATAAGGGCCTCAGGAACAATAGTCTAGTAACCGCCTATGATCCTGTAGAGACTAGGAAGCAGAGAAGAGAAAAGAGGGGAAGAATTGCGGGAATGTATAAGGAAGATCCTTCAGGAAAAGGAGCAAGAAATGACTAGATTGGGGATAACAGACCGAGTTGCTTTGGGAAGAAATCATTTGGCAGTGATGTGTGAGAAGTAAGTCTATTAAAATGAGAGTCAAATACATTTATATCCCAGAAAGATCGTCAGAGATGTA
Source organism: Protopterus annectens (assembly GCF_019279795.1). NCBI lineage: Eukaryota > Metazoa > Chordata > Ceratodontiformes > Protopteridae > Protopterus > Protopterus annectens. The sequence goes on along the minus strand of NC_056727.1, from coordinate 63,891,627 downwards.
TACAGTGGTTGACTCCACAAAATAAACAAATTTGCAGCAGAAAATTGTAAGGACTAAAGGGGGGACCTTAGTTCTGTACTAGATTCTTCCATCATTTTCTAGATTTTTTTTTCAGAAATACTTCAGAAAAGTCCAAATGTGGAGGAGTAACAACCTTTTGCTTAGACAGTGAAAGGATTAAAACTATGGACCAAAAATTGGGCATTCTTGATGGAAGAACCTAGTATTCGGTCGAAGTTAGACGAGAGTCCTTGTATTATTTACAAGAAAGGGTTGACCCTGAATAACATCTTATTGAGGCCAACCTTGTAGGTCAAGTCCACATACTATTGTAGGATGCATTGTGGACGATGTAATTATTTTATGTATATTTTGTTAGGTAATATTAACATTAATGGACAGAGAATGCAGATTAATGATAAATATGATTGCAATTCGAGATAGGTGGTATATATTGCTCTATGTCAAGCATATGTTGCATTTTATGTAGGAAAGACCGAAAAGTCTATAAAGGAACGTATTTATGAGCACTGTTATGACATTAAGAAAAATAACACTAACAAAGTGTTGGCTAAACATATAGTTTTGAATAATAAACATTGGTTTAAGTTCACCATTTTAGAACAAGTAAAAAGGAATGATAGAGGTGGACCTTGTGCAATTTTATTAGAAAACAAAGAACTATATTGGCAGCTACAGTTAAATGGTACTAGCTACCCGGGACTGAATGAGCATGTATCCATCTCTAGTGTTTTAAGATTAAAATCTTTAGAAATATAAAATATGATATTTAGCTTAGTATGTTTGTGGGATTTTATGGAACAAGTATAGTGGAGGGTGAAAGCATATTTTAAAATGTGTATTTAAAATGAACTGTCCATGTAAGTTATGGGAACTTATAGGGAAAGATTTAATGAAGGGTGTGTTTGAAACACTGCTTTTGATTGGTTAGTAATATGCTGACATAGTTAATGGAAGGGTATTTAAACACAAGTGTTTTGAACTTTTAATTATCGGTGGAAGTCTTGAACTTATCAAGACAAAAGCGTTTATTTTGTGGAACTGCTTTTGTTTTACTTGTGGTTTAAAGTCTTAAATTAAAGGCTTCGTTCCTGCAGAAAATTTGTGGATCTCCTTGTTGGTTTTTACGAGTTCGTTTTCCCGTTCTATTTATTTTGTACTATTATTATGGGAATGATCTAGAATGTGTCAGATTCTCGGGTTCTCCTCTAACAACAAGGCATTCAAGTTCAAAGGGCAGAACAAACAAAAATCCCAGCCTAACAAGAGTCAGGGTACCAAGAAACATGGCATACAGATGATGCTTTCTAACCAAATAAAAGGGGTTCCTTTCCCAAAAAAAGATCATGCACCTGCTAAAGCTTGACTATGCCAAAAAAAAAAAAAAAAAAAAGAATGACTATGCCGAGAGTTGCGGTATCCCATCCTCCCACCCCTTTTCCCCTTTCCCCTTCCACTGGGTTTCGCTTAATTCAGCAGCCAGGTCTCAAATAGTCACAGACAAATGGGTGCTGAGAATAATTCAAAGAGGATTCTCTTGGCAGTGGACATAAAGTCCTGCACCCACCAGACACGTCTTTTCTCTCCGGTACTCCTTCACAAGTTGCAAGCAGGGGTTATAGAACCATTTCCTGCACCACAAAAAAGGAAAAAGATTTTACTCCAGAATCATTTTGGAACTCCAAAAAAATAGCTATTGTGGGGACCAGTGCTAGATTTTAATACCTTTCTGAAAGTGCTTACCCTGTAGACGGTCCAACCTCTTCTTTCAGACCACTGTTTCATGGTGAATTTAGATCAGAAATATGCTTCTCAGCATGAACCTACAAAGGTCCTAACACCCTTACAAAGAATTCTCTTCCTGAGATGTTTGATAGACGTAAAAAAAAAAAAAAAGAATAGCCTTTCTACCAGAAGACAAAGTCCTAACTTTTCAGAACATTTTTAGGGATTTTTCTCTTAAAGAAACTGCCTCCACAAGAGAGTGTCTCAGAATTCTAGGCCTCATAGCATCAGTGATCCTCATGATACCAATAACCAGACTTCAGATTAGAAAGAGTCAGTGGTTCTTAAAAAATGTTGGACCTAGCACCTTCATCCCGTAGAGTATCAGATACCTGTGCTGGAATTTGTGAAACAGGTTTTTAATAGTGGTGGAGAGATCAGTTGTCTCTCAGTCTAGGCCTACCCTTCTCTCTCTCTCCAGAATCCTGTTCAGTCAGTCTAGATACAATCATCAGATTTTGTCCAGGGGATTTCAAATACAAGGCTAATAGGGTCCTCTGGATGCAACAAAGCACATAAACATCAAATAAATGCTAGCAGTGATTCATCCCTTAAAAGTTCTTCACCACTTATGGTCTCCAGGTCCCCTTTTGGTGGTTATGTGGTACCAAAACAAACAAGGGGATACAAGGTCATATCTTTATAACCTGAGAGCTAGCATTACAGCATTCTCCAATGATTCAGGCCTTATTGCATCCCATCAAAGCAAAACATAGTGGCAAACAGACTAAACAGATCCTGGATGAACACTCACAAGTGGAAACTCTGGTCTTCCAGGATTAATCAGAAGTGGGGAACACCTCAAATAGATCAGTTCACCTCCTTTTAAAACAGACATTTGAAAAAATTCTGTTTGAGACATCCTTACAACTACGCTTGGAGGACAGATGCATTCTCATTCCCTTGGATGGGAATGATGTTCTTCATGTTTCACTGTTGCAGTCATCACACGTGGGTTATCTGCCTGCAGGTAGCCCTCAGTTGGCCCAAATACCAGAGTCTTGGGATTTCTGCGTCGGATGCTGTCGCCTCTTCCATGATGTCAGGGGTATAAAACATGCAGCCAATGCCATTACATCAGTCTTTCTTGCCATGAAGGAGCCCGAAGTAGAAGCAGTTCGGAAGTGCCGGTCAGCCGCTTCCTGAAATTTTCGTTTTTTGAGTTTCAAACCTGAAGTCTTCTAAAGCTAAGTACCCCATTGGGGATCCTTTTTTTTTGCTCTAACCGATGTCAGAAAAAGTTAACAATTGTCTTGCCTGAGGAAAACAAACACCTCACAGTGATTTTCATTCTTACTGCGTCACCTGTTTAGGCCCAGACCACGACGTCCCTCACTGTCGGTTTTGTGCCTTGTTTAACACCTGAACCATTCATCGCTAGGCTATCTTTGTCGCTAAATTCTTTTGTTCTCGTTCTCCGTATTCCGAAATGGCTTCGATAAGCCATCCGACTACCGATTTTCCGAAAAAACGCAAGGATAAAGACAGAGACAGACCCCATAGGTCCAAAACTGCCGATGGCGCTTCCATTAAGCTAGTCACCAGTCCGCAGGTACTCAGTGAGGCGCCTTCGCAGCCCCTGATACCTGCTTCTACAAATTTGCAGGCCTCTACTGAGACTGATTCGGAGTCCGGTATGCCTCGAGATGCTTCTTCAACTATGGAACCTGCGGATGTCTCTACCTTGGATGGGTCCGGAGCCGCTGTGCGGGCACCGGCTTCTGAGGGTGTATTCCAACCAACTGATATTCGTATTAAACCATCAATTTCATTTTTAACTAAATTTACTGAGTTTCTCAGGCCCAGGGTTCGCACTATGCCTAGAAAACCGATGTCCAAAGCGCATGCTCAAGCTCCCATGCCACAAAAACAAATGCTTAAAATGGCTGAAGACCTTATTACTCTAATTAGGGAAAGCCAGCCTTCCCCTGCTAAAAGACAAATAATTGAATTTCCCTCTGATTCTACAGACCAGGAGTCCGATGAGTCTGACCCTTCTGATTACCAGGACATACCCTTATCTACCTATGAGGATTCAGATGCAGAGGAATCCATTCCCTCTGCCTCCCCTACAGAGAATTTTTCTTTTGATGAAACCTTGCATACCTTAAGAGAGCATTTTCGCTGGGAATGCCAGGACTATCCTCAGTCCAAAAAGAGACTCTGTGAATTTTTAGATTTACCTCAGCACAGGCCTCTAGCTATACCCCCTGTCCTGGGTATTGTAGATGATGTCTTCATGGAATCCAGTCTTACTCCTCAAACTTTACCACCAGCTCCTAGAAAACCTGACAGGTACTACAGAATACCTGACTCTCACAAATTTCTCTTTAAGAATCCTACTGCGGATCCATAGACCATTTCCCAGCGACCTAAAGGCATTAAGGCTACTACAGCCAAAACCCCTACCCCTTCAGACAGGGATCCTAGAGCTTTAGACAGGTGTTACTTCCAGATGGTGCAGAAAATAAAAATTGACAAGAGTTAATGCATTCTGCAAACCAAGTTAGTAAACATACTTTGTAGTGTGGGGTTGATGCCTTAGAAGCATCTTGCAGGGCTGCTGTCACTGGGTCTGTACTGAGAAGGTATGCTTGGCTGAAGGAACAAGTCTTGCCAGACCATGTCAAAGCAACATTACTAGATGCTAAATTAAATCAGGATCGTTTGTTTGGCACAAAAGCAGAAGTTGTTCTTAAAAAGATGGAAGAAAAAGCTAAATCTATGCAAACTGTCAAAGATTTCTTACAGGTGCAGCCACCTAGATTCATTAGACATTGACCTTCAAAAAACTGGTCCTTTCCAGTCCCTCCCAGGCCTTCTCAGTCCAAACCCAGGGGGAAACAGACTATCAAGACTACAGTCTCAGGGTATGCAGAGATCTAAATAATGGAGTGTTCCCACCTCAAAAACAGGGAGTGGTAAGCCACCCCCTTATGGAAAAAGTTCACAGTGACTTTCCAATTATCCTTCCCAACCATGCCCAAGTACTTGCACCCCTAGGAGAAAAAGTCACCTTTCATGCAAAAAACTGGATGTCCATTACTCAGGATCGATGGGTTCTAAACATTGTATCCCAGGGATACAGATTCTACTTCCACTCACTGCCAATCCCAAGCGGGTTGCCAGACCTTCCTCCAACCCAGTGGGCAGAGGCTCAAAGTCAAAGGCAAGTACTTTCCTTTCTCCATATCAGAGCTATTCAACCTGTTCCAGTAGAACTAAGGGGACAGGGTTTCTACTCCAGACTGTTCCTGGTGCCCAGAAAAGAGAGCTCTTGGCGCCCTCTCCTGGATCTATCAATTCTCAACACCTTTCTGGTGGTCCCAAATTCAGAATGCTTACACTGCAACAGCTTCTTCCTATGCTAGCCAAGGATACCTGGTTAGTCACCCTAGACTTAAAAGAAGCTTATCTGCACATCCCCATAAGGGAGTCTTGCAGGAAATATGTACGTTTCAGGGCAGGCTCTATACACTATCAGTTCTCTGCACTCCCCTTTGCCTTATCTACTGCGCCTAGAGTATTCACAAAGTACCTGGCTCCAGACATTGCATACTGCAGGCAGAGAAATATTCAAATTTACCCATACTTGGATGATTGCCTGATTCAGACGGACAGTCAGGAATTGCTACTTCAGCACCTGGCATTTGTAAGAAGACTTCTAACTTCACTGGGATGCACCATCAATGAAAAGAAATCACAGCTGGTGCCCGGCCAATAAATTGTATTCCTGGGAGCAAGCTTGAGCACAACTTCCCAGATGGCATTCCTCACTCCAGAAAAGCAGGTCCATTTGACAAAGTACTTCAAACTAATGGCCACCAAAACCCAGCTATCTGCAAGGAAAATACTACAAGCCCTAGGGTTCATGGCCTCATGCATTCTGCTAATTCCATATGCAACACTGCATATGAGGAAACTTCAGTGGTACTTAAAAAGTCTCTGGTGTCAACATTCTCAGAACCTGGAAACAGTGATTCCTATCATACCTTGTCTAAGGGCAGAGTTCCTTTGGTGGGCAGAGGCATGCAACCACAACAAGGGACTTCCTTTCACTCAACCCCTCGCCACCCAAACCCTGACAACAGATGCATCAGACTATGCATGGTGGGCTCACTTGGCTGGCAAATGCATTCAAGGCAAATGGAGCCCAGAACAAATTCCCCTGCATATCAATCAAAAAGAGATGCTAGTTGTACAGAATACTCTGACAGCCTTCATCTACCTTATCCTTCTAGGACAGCTCCTGATAAAGACAGACAACACCACAGTTATGTGGTACATAAACAAGCAGGGGGGAACTCATTCTTACCCACTCTGCAGGTTAGCCATGGCCCTGTGGAACACAGCCTTGTGCAACCAAGTGCACCTACAAGCTCATTTCCTGCCAGGCAAGCAAAATTCACTGGCAGATGACTTAAGCAGAAATCTACTGAACCCTCACGAGTGGAAACTGGAACCCAGCTCATTCAAACTTCTAAACCAGAGGTGGGGAACACCGAAGGTGGACAATTTTGCCTCCCCCCAAAACCACCAATTGAGCAAATTTTCCACCAGCAACCCTCACAGCAGAGCCTGGAAGGTGGATGCCCTATCCTTTACATGGGAAAACCTCTCAATTTATGCCTTTCCTCCTCTTCCCCTCCTCTCAAAAGTACTACTTAAGATCTAACAGGACAGGCTAAGGGCATTCCTTATTGCACCAGACTGGCCACGCCAGCACTGGTACCCACTTCTACGCAGTCTGACAGCAGTGCCACCCTGGCACCTACATCAGACACCTTCCCTGCTGTCTCAGCAGGAGAGACAGATTTTGCATCCACAGCTGCAAACCCTAAACCTTGCAGCCTGGCTTATCCCCTGAATACACCACCAGCATCCCTCAGCAAACAAGTGCTGGACGTCATCCTTGAGGCCAGAAGGCCTAGTACTAGGAAATCCTATGCTGAAAAGTGAAAAAGATATTGTTCTTGGAGTCAGTCTCAAGGAAAGGGCACAGCTATGCCCACCTTACCTCAAATCCTTGATTACCTAGCAGAGCTGCTCCACAGAGGCCTATCCGTCTCATCCATTAAGATTCATGCCTCTGCCATCTCAGCTCATTTTAATACTGAGCTACCTCTGTTTTCTCACCCTCTCATCAAAGTTTTTGAGAGGAGCTAACAATTTAAAGCCTCCTAGGAGAGCTTCCACCCCAGCCTGGGACCTTAACTTTGTTCTGGAAAAGCCCACACATCCCCCTTTTGAACCTGCTTCTTCAGCAAAGTTAAAATTCCTCTCTTGGAAAACAGCCTTACTTCTAGCTATTACTTCAGTAAGAAGATTGTCTGAGTTACAGGCATTAATGGCGGTGGAACCCTTTATTATTTTCCATGCTGACAGAGTTTCCCTCAGGACTAACCCATCTTTTATGCCCAAGGTGGTGTCCAGTGTGGCTTTAAACCAATCCATCCATTTGCCAACCTTTTTCCCTAATCCTCAAAGTAAAGGGCAAAGGATCCTGCACTCCTTGGACGTGCATAGACAGCTCAGGTTCTGCCTTGACGGGACTAAGCCTTTCAGAAAATCTGACTAGCTGCTAGTCAGCTTTTCTACAGGGGCAGAGGGCAAGGCCATTTTGAAGTAAACCATTTCCAAATGGATAGCACATTGCATCCATTTCTGCTACAAGCACCATGGAAAACCTACCCCTCAGGGGATCAGAACTCATTTCACTAGAGCTACTTCAACCTCTAGAGCATTTCTCAGGGGAGTCCCTACCAGGGACATCCTGGAAGCTGCAACCTGGAGTTCTGTACACACCTTCACCAAGCATTGCCACTTACCTATTTTTCCTAAATCCAGAGCTGGATCTGCTACAGCAGTCTTACAAGGCCTGCTAGCCAGCCCTAACACTTCTTGACTGCCTCCACCCTTCCTCAGCTTTGCGAATCAACCCAGGTATGATGACTGCAACAGTGAAACACGAAGAACAAAGTACAGTTGTGTACACTTGCCATAAAAGTAGATGTTCGAGTTTATTCACTGCTGCAGTCCTGGCTTCCCTCCCTCCAGCCCCCTGGCTTTCTCTATCCTTTCTGCCTGTCCTCTTTTTGGCCATCTTTTATGGCAGGGGTATTTACTTTACTTTTTACTGGAGGTGTTCCACACCATGTAATAGCTTCCTATTTTGGAGGCTCCTGACATCTGGGCAAGAAAAACTGATGTAATGGTGTCGGCTAAATGTTTTATACCCCTGAAGACCTGACGTCATGGAAGAGGCGACAGCATCCGACGCAGAAATCCCAAGACTTTGGTATTCGGGCCGACTAAGGGCTACCTGCAGGCAGATAACCCAAGTGTCATGACTGCAACAGCAAATACACTCAAACATCTACATTTATGGTAAGTGTACACAACTGTACTTTCCCTTATGCATTTCCACACTTTCCGTACTTCTGAAGATTCAGACTCACCAAAGATCATCGTGGTGACCCCCTTTTGCCCCAGAAAAAGTTGGTTTTCCCTTTTAATGGAGTTGGTCAAGGGCAGTTACCACAAACTTCCTCCCGTCTGGATCTGTTCACACAGTGTTAGGGGTTACTGATGCACCCTGACTTAGAGCAATCAAAACTGACATCCTGGATTATTTTTTTTTTTCAATAAAAATGTTTATTTTTTTGTGCAACAAGTACAGACAAGATAAAATCTGACATTTGAATAAATCAGTGAGGGTTACATGTATGGTTCCAATACAACCACTAAACACTACTATAACTAACTCTAATTACTATATACATTATCTACACCAAGTGCTACTAAAACATTTGAAAAAGAAGAACCTGAAAAGCAAAGTATTAATCGATTATCGCCTTGTACATAGAAAAATATATAGGCATATTCAAGAGCAGTAATATTTTGGTTACATGGGTCTTACTGAATTCTAACCACCAGATGACTTGATCTACTATTTCTATCATTTGTCTAGTCACCAAGAATGTGGTCAAAGAGAAGTTTCCAGGATTTCTGGTAGTAAGCTTGTTTATTTATATTTTTTATAATACATTTTTGAGAGGATATATATTTAGTTGCCGTATTCCTAAATCCATTCCAAGGAAGTTTGGTGCGATCTAACCAGTTTTTGGTTATATATAATTTGATTAATGAGCAGAGGGTAATTAGAACAAGATATTTCAATTTGGAGAACTTGAGGTCTGTGATGTGAGGAACAACAAGTTCCCAGGATAGGGTCGATTTTTGATAACCCATTTTTTTCTAATCGTACCTTCAGAGAGCACCAGAGATTATGAGTATATTTGCAGAACCATAAAACATGTGAGAGGTCAGCGTGGGGGAACAAACAACATGTACAAGATGGGGAGACTTTAGGGTCAAACTTATTCAAAATATAAGGTATTGTTATACTATAGTAGGTATTGTTATTAATCATTAGTTGCATATAGACCAGCTTTTTGAATGGGGACAGCTTAATAGTAGACTCAATTGCTTTTAGTTTTTGCTGTTCTGTAAGTTCTCTTTCTTGTTGGTCCCAGTATTTAGAGTATAAAAATACGGATTCGCATTTAATAAAATTAAGCAGTTTGTAGGTAATGGACGGCATTATTTTCTTGCTAGATAGACTTTCAATGATTTCTGCTAATCTAGTTAAATCCTTTTCATTGGTAGGTATGTCTTTGGTTGGTGATGATATGATCTCCCTTATCTGACGTTGTATAATGGTGTATTTATTATTTACTTTTAATGCAAGTCGTAAATCTTGCATCGTTTTCTCTTTATGTTTATGTACATCCCAAACTGTACAATCCTTAATTAATGGATAATCTGTGAGATTTAACATTTTGTTGTTAGTTTTTATGTTTGGGTTTAGATGAATAGGCTGAAGGAAAGATAAGGACTTGTCCAGTTTTAGGGATTTTATCAGGTCTTGAAAGGTTTTTATTTTCTGCTTTAAAATATTGTTTATCTTATTTATTCCTATAGTTTATTGGGCTATGAAGGGGAGGGCTTTAGGATTTATGTTATTTCTGAAAACATATTGACACCAAGTTCTAACCTAGGATGGAGACCAAGTGCCTTTATCAGAGCAATAATTTGAAATTGAGATAATTCTGTTCGCACATATGATCTTGTAGTAAGGCTGAAAATCTGGTAAGCTTAATCCCCCTTTTTCTTTAGGATAGATCAGTTTTGAATAGCTTATTCTAATCGATTTGGGGAACCAAATAAATTTAGCGAGTTCCTTATTAATTTTGTGAAAGAGATTGTTTGGAATAACCAGATTTGATGCATTGAAATGATATAATTTTGGTAGGAAATTCATCCTGATAATTGCTGCTTTTGACATCATGGAAAGTTTTTAACTGTTGCCATCTATGAAGGTCCTGTGTGATATTGGTCCATAGTTTAAGCAAATTATTCTTCATCGTGGATGAGTGATTGTGTTCGTAGAGTATCCCCAGATATTTGAAGGAGTAAACAATTTTGTAGGGAGAGTCCAGGATGTAATTTTCTTTGTGATTTAAAGGGTTAATGGGAAAAATATGGGATTTCTTTTGGTTAACAATGTAGTTTGAAACTTTCGAGAATTTATTTTTTTATTTGCAGTTTGTTTTCCAGGATAGTCCATTGGGCTACAAGGAACCCATTTTCAATGGAGTCCTGGGGAGAAAAGCTCCAGAGAAATACAAATACATAGTACAGAAAGAGCACAAATCCATAATATACATTTCAATTAAATGTTAAATAGATATTTTGTGTAGTACAAGCCCATATTGCACAGTTCAAATAGATGTTAACATAATACAGAAATAAAAGATTTTCATTAGGAAAAGTACATCAGGTTAATTCAGTAAGTAGTATTTTTTTTAGGGAATTACAATGAGGTAAGGATGTAAAACTTGAAATAGTGACAGGCAACAAAGTTTGGAAAGTTAGGAAGAAAGTGTGGTAGAATTAGGCTGGATGAGAGCAAGAGCATTTCCATTGTGAAGTAAGGTGCGAGTGCAGTGAGGTTTTAAACAAGGAGAGACTGCTGGTGGTGCGGATGGGAGAAGGGAGAGAGTTCCAGAGGCATGCGAGAAGGACATCAATTGATTCCCAGCAGGACGTGTTGGTTTATGCAATTTAATTAGGTTTTGGGAACTGGATCTTAGGAGTCTATCTGGTTTATGCATTTCAAAGGTATTTGCTAGGGAGGGGCAGAGAGATGGGTTATGAATGAGCTTGTGTGCTTGGATGAGCTGGGTATATGTGAGGAAGTTTGGTAATTCTATCCAACTTAGTTGGTGAAGGGAATTACAGTGGTGAGAAGAGGCTCTATGACCTGCTGCAAATTTGGATATTTTGTTATAACAAGATGAGAGTTTTGTTTTGAGGGAAGATTGTAGGCTAGTTAGGATAGATGCAACATATAAAAGGGATGGGATGAGGTATGTATTAGCTAATGTAATCCTGGTGGTGGGAGAGATAAAGTGACTGTGGCGGTAAAGCTTACCTAATTTTTTATGGTTTTTTTTTATATTTGCTTGTAGTTGCTTATCAAATTTTAGTTGATTGTCAATGATAATTCCTAGTAATTTGTGTCAGAGACTAGTTCTAGGGGGTATTTTTATTGGATTGTTTGTCTAGGGAAGAGGTTTTGGATGCTTTGAATAACATAAGTATAGTTTTGGTTGCATTAAGGGCTAGATGGTTGTCGAGCATCTACTGTTCAGTGAAAGAGAAAGAGGCTTGTGTTAGATTGTTTAGAGTTGTGATAGAAGGGGAGGAACAGATTATAATAGAATCATCGGCATATTGGATGAGACTGGAGTTAGGAATGGCTTGGAAGAAATCATTTTTGAATATGTTGAATAGTAGGGGGCCTAGAATGGAACCTTGGGGGATGCCTGTGGATGTATTAATGAAGATTAAGGTAGCTTTTTTCCATTTAACTGCTTGTTGCCTGTTTGTGAGATAGCTTGAGAACCACCGGGTAGAGGAAGGGGATAGGTTAAGTTTAGAAAGTTTGGTAAGAAGGAGGTTGTGGGAAATAGTGTCAAATGCCTTAGAGAGGTCGAGGAAAAGAGTGGATATGAAGTGGTCACAGGCGCGGGCTTTGTTGATTGTTTCTAGGAAGGAGAGGAGGGCAGTGGAGGTATTATGTCCTGGTCTAAAGCCATGTTGTGTGGGGGTAAGAAGCTGATTATTGATGAGGTAGGGTAAGAATTGTTGGTGTACACACTTTTCAAGTAGCTTAGAAATAGGGGATAGGATGGTGATAGGCAAAAGTTTGAGATGGCATTATTATTGCCACCTTTATGGAGAGAAATAATAAAGGCCTTCTTCCAGAGCTGGGGGACCTGGCTTTCTGAGATAGACCAATTTATTAGTATGCTATTTTTCCTAAGTCATTATTTTATATTCAAAATAGATGTTTAAATCATCTGCAGAAGAAGATAGGGTTACTTTAGTGTTCAAAATTCTAGGAATTGAATGAAAGATACTTTGCGAAATATAAAGAAAAAATGGCTCTATGTATAAACTAAATAGGTGAGGGGAAAGTGGACAGCTTTGCCTTGTTCCGTTAGATATTTTTCTGGGATCTGATAACGTTTTGTTGATGTAGAGATATAGCCTGGATGATTCTATCTTGGTACCTTTTAGGTACTTTCTCCATAAAGATGTGCAGCAGGTATTGAAGAAGGCAAGAACACCTGCAACTAGAAAATCATATGTTTACAAGTAGAAGTTTTCTAAATGGTGCCTATCCAATAACAGAGGGCTTGGTGTGGTGTTTACCCCTATGGTTTTGAAATATTTGTATGATCTGCTCATCAGTGACTTGTATATATATTTTTTTATACAATGGCTTATCTCATGCATCTATGAAGGTGCATCTTGCAGCTGTCTCAGTTTGTCTGCCCATGGATCCCTCCTCCTTTATCTCTTTTTGTGATCCATGAAAGGAGTGTTGCATTTGAAACCATCTTGAAAGCAAATTTATATTCCTTGGGATCTCAACTTTGTGTTGAAAAATTGACCGTATTTCTTTTTGAAACTGCCTTTCAGGCTGATTTAAAGTTCGTCATTTGGAAAACTGTTTTTGCTAGTTGAGCTGACAACTGCAAGGAGAGTCTCCTGATTTGCGAACTTTCATGTTGGGCCAACCTCATCTGATTTTCCACAAGAACAGGTTTGATGTCCTTCTATTCTTATGTTGCAGTATTCTAACTGTTGGATTTTCCCCTCTCGCTTCCCAAATGTTCAACCAGTATACAAAAGCTTCTAGTCACTGCTAGGTGCGTAGGACGTTTGGCGTTGGCCCAGGGAACTTGGGCCATAAAAGTGACATCTGCACGTACCTTTCCTCAGAACTTCTCTGCTGCCAGTTGAATGTCAACGTTCCTGCTATCTTTGCTTCGAATCTTCTGTAAAGATAACCACCCTGTTGGGGACGTTTTGTTTTCTTTTCTCACTGCATGCTTGTTAGGGTTACAGGTCATCCAGGAAGGGAAAGTGCAAATGTGATCGTCAGATCCCCAATAAGGATGTCCATAATCTTTGCGTTTTCTGTCTAGGGCCATCGCACTACCATCTTTCCTACCCAATCTGTCAGGCCTTCGTTCTGAAAACCCTACATAGTCGCCTCCACACACTAAATATATATTTAGAAAATCAGCGTCTCAAACGCTTAGCCTTAAGGATGGAAGGACCATTGGTCAGCCCATGGAACCACCTAAAAAGAAGGCAAAGGTTTCCAAGCCTGAAGTTGATACTGCTGACACGTCCAGGGAGGGTTCGCAAATGTCGCCTGGTTATGTCGAGCAGGAACCACCAGTTCCAATGGCTGCCCAGACAGGCCTTCCCTCTGCTACTCTAACTAGTGAATCTAGGCCTTATTCAGACACTAGGACTTCTTTAGGCCTTACGCCTTCCTTGAAAAAGAAAGCCAAGTCCAAACATCTCTCTCCATCTCTGAAAGCCAACCAGATTGGCAGGCCTTTTCAGAGAGCCTCTTTAATGCTTTTATGGTTCTAAGGCCTGCCATGCCTGGATCCCCACAGGCCGGGCCTCCTCTTATTAGTTTCAGGTCTCAAGTTGAGGATGTCATCCTTCTTGAAGCTGAGGATTCCTCAGACTCCTGTTCTGAAGACTCCCTCTCTTTCCTCCCAAATGCCATGTCCTCTTGGCTATGCTTCCCCAGAGGATGAATCTGTTGAGGCTGATTCCCCAGCTGAGGATCTCACCTTTGGTGAGTCAGTTACCAAAATGAGGGAAGTTTTTAAATGTGATTCTTCTGAAATGTCGGAGGTACAAAAAAGATATTATGAGCTCCTGCAGATGGTGACCCCTACTCCTTTTGCAATTCCCCCAGTATTACCAGTATTCATGGATGCCTTCAGTGCTGCCTCTCAACTCTGACTCACAACCACCTGCTCCCAGGAGACCTGACAGGTCCTAAAAAGTCCCTGAAGTGGCTAAATTTTTGATTACGTGCCCAGTAAGCTGATCCTGCCACTGTTTCAGTATCAGCAGAAAAGCCATCCAACTTACTACCATCTACCTCAGTCCTCCCCACTGACAAGGACAGTAAGGCCATGGTGCTCCTTGGTAAGAAAGTTTACAGTTCCTCTACCCTGGCTTTCTTGGCAGTAAACTACTAAACACACATGTCCAAGTATGCCTTGGCACTTCTGTCCCAGATCACCAAACTCTTGGCTGACCTCCCAGATTCTGCTTCCAAGGCACAAATTTCTAATCTCATTAATTTCTCATCCCCGGTCACCAGGCACTGTATTCGTTGCAGCTATGATGCTGCAGAAGACTCTGCTAGATCAGCTGCCTGTGCCCTCAGTCTTGAGATGGTACCCTTGGTTAAGGCTTCAGCCCTTATCCAATGATATTAGGGTAAAATTAATGGTTGCTTCCATGGATAACTCTGCCCTTTTTGGTTCCAAAGTGGCTGAGCTATTCAAGGCCCTTCAGAAGAAAGGGAAAGAGCTGCAAGACCTTAAACATATCTTCGTCTTCCCCCATTCCCAAATTTCATAGGAACTATCCATCAAAGACACAGTTCATTAGAAAGCATTCTGCCCCAGGTTCCCCTGCTAGAGGCAGAAAATGTACAAGGAATCAGCAGATTCCCTCTAAGTCTGCTCAAACTCCTGCCCAGAAAACTCCCTTTCAGGGTATGGCAGGTAGCCTGTGACTGCCTGCCTTCACTGTCTTCCCCCCCAAACTCCATTCGCCTATCCCTAAGGCTGTCTCACTGTCTGTCCATTTGGCAATTCATCACCTCAGACAGATGGGTCCTATCCATCATAGAAAAGGGCTACTTCATGTCCTGGGTCATTCCCCTTTCTCTCACAGGGATTCCCCAGCCACCCAAAGACCAACTGCATTTTTTCCAGCCTGCCATAGACACCCTCCTTTCTCGAGGAACCATCCAACCAGTTCCTCCAGGGAACAAGAGATCGGGTTTTATTCAAGACTCTTTCTGGTGCCCAGGAAGGAAGGACCCTGGAGGTCTATCCTGGACCTCTCGCACCTAAACCTGTTTTTAAAGGTTCCCACCTTTTGTATGCTGACTCTTCAAGCCATTTTCCCTTTGCTGATAACTCAGGGATTTCTAGCCACCTTGGACATAAAGGATGCCTACGTCCACATACCTATAATGTCCAGCTACAGGAAATTCCTGCTGTTTGTTTTGGTTCCTCAAACTTTCAGTTCTCCACCTTGCCCTTCGGACTATCTACTGCTCAAAGGGTCTTTGCCAAATGCCTGGCCCCTGTAGTGGCCCTCTGCAGAGTCCAAGCGATCCAAATTTTCCCATACCTGGACAACCTCCTAATTCAGGCAGAATGTCCCAGATCTCTGCACAGCCAACTCCTGCAAGTCATCTCCCTACTTCAGGCTCTGGGATTCAGCATAAACTTTTCAAAGTTCAACTTGAATTTATCCCAGGACCAGGTTTTCCTGAGCTGCAGAATAAGGACAGATGTTATGAAGTTATTCCTTCCGCCCCAGAAAGTGGAAACTCTGACCCAATACCTGGCAGCCATCCTCAAAGTCACTGCTTTGACAGCCAGACAATATCTTAGGTTGCTGGTTACATGGTCTTCACTATTCCCATGCTTCCTCTGGCAAGGCTGCACATGAGGAAATTGCAATGGTACCTAAAGTCCCTATGGACTTCATCATCCCTTCCTCCCATGTCTGAGGAAGGAAATTCTGTGGTGGTTAAAGCAGGTGATCCTCAACTGAGGACTTCCACTGCATCTCTTCCCCCTGTCCAGGAGATGTACACAGATGCCTCAGATCTGGGCTTGTGGGGCTACTCTGGGCAGCCTGAAAGTACAGGTTGCCTAGTCCCACACTTTCCTGCAGGAACACATCAACATTAGTGAAATGAGAGCAATCATATTTGCCTTGACAGCTTTTCTTCATGCTCTAAAACAAGGGCCCCTGAAATTGTTCACAGACAATACTACAGTTCTGTGGAATGTGAACAAACAGGGAGGAACCAAATCCTATTTGCTTTGCAGAGTTGCTCTCCAGGCATGGGATCTGGCAGTCCAACACGGAATCTCCCTGCGGGCAGTCTATATCCCTTCAGCTCAGAACATTCAGGCAGACACCTTGAGCAGGTCCATTTCAGAATCCCACAAATAGATGCTTCACAAGATGTGTTTCTGGACATTTCTGAACAGACAACTACCACTATTTTGCACCAGACTACCCAGTGCCTTAGCAAGGGCAATGGATGCCTTCTCCATCTCATGGAAGGGGATGTTTCTGTATGCATTCCCCCTTTCCCATGAATTCAAAACGTACTGCTGAAGATCCAGCAGGACAGACCAAAAATCTTTCTGGTGACTCCCTTTTGGCCAGGACAGCATTGGTTCCCCCTCCTCCTGGAATTAGCCAGGGGAAATCACCACAAGTTACCTCACAAAATGGACCTTCTCAAACAGGACAAGGGATCACTAATCCATCCCCACTTAGAATCTCTGAATCTAACCCTGTGGGTGATAGAATTCTGATCCCTTTGAGGCACCTTTACACATGTTTGCAGTCCTGAAGGAGGCCAGGAAACCTAATACCAGGAGATCTTATCTGTCTAAATGGAAGAGGTTCTCCATGTGGTGTCAGCAGAGACAGCTAGACCCATTAAAATGGAGGTCCCACTAGTGCTGTTGTATCTGTGTGAGTTACTCCATGCAGGGTTGGCATATTCTTCTGTTAAGGCACACCTGGCTGCTGTTTCAGCCTGTCTGCCTCTTGATTCTCCTCTAGCCTCCTGTCTCCCTTCTAAGATATGCCTTAAGGGAGTACCACACCTCAGACCCCCTAGGAGGCAGATCCCTCCTCCTTGGGGTCTGAGCTGTGTTCTAGAAAAACTCACTGCTGCCCCATTTGAACCAGCCTCCCGGCTTCTGTGAAACATTGTACCTAGAAAACTGTATCCTGGTGGCCTTCACATCAGCCAGGAGAGTGTCAGAACTACAAACCCTCATGGCAACTCCTCCCTTCCTTGTCTTCCACAAGGATAGGGTGACCCTGAGGACCAACCCTCCTTTACGTCCAAGGTGGTCAATGAGTTATCCCTAAATCAGGGTATTCACCTGCCCACCTTTTTTCTTCATCCCCAAAATTACAGTGAGAGTCTTGCATTCCCTTGATGTTCACAGACAGCTAAGATTTTACCTTGACAAGACTAAGGCCTTTAGGAAATCAGACCAGCTCTTTGTCTCCTTCCACCCTAGAGCCCTGGGAATGGCAGTAACAAAGTAATTTGTTTGGATCTCCAAAGCTATATCCTTTTGCTACACATTCCATGGGAAACATCTGAAATCCAGAATTAAGGCCCACTCCACCAGAGCCATGGCTTCTTCTGGGGCATTCTTCAAAGGAACACTGCTTCCATCCTTGAGGCAGTTACCTGGTCATCTGTACACACCTTCACAAAACACTACAAGTTGGATCATGTTTCCAGAGCGGTGTTTGCAAGAGCAATACGTAATGGCTTTGTGGAGAGTAGCTCCATACCACCTCCCTCCTCTTCCCTGTGAGCTATGGCACTCACCCAACAGTTGGAATACTGCAACATGAGAATAGAAGGACATAGAATAGTTGTGTAAAATCTTACCATAACCATAGATGTCCTTCTCTTCCATGTTGCAGTATTTATTCCCTCCCACCTTTCCCCCTTCTACCCATCTGAACTGTCCTTTCCTGGGTGGCGTAGAGCCTATGCAGCTTCCTGAGACTGGGGTCCGACTGGGGCATTCATTTCTGTGGAAAGGTACGTGCAGATATCACTTTTATGGCCCACATTCCCTGGGCCAACGTCAGATGTCCTACATACCTAGCAGTGACTAGAAGCTTTTGTATACTGGCTGGACGTTTGGGTAGCAAGAGAGGAAAACCCAACAGTTGGAATACTGCAACATGATAGAGAAGGACTTCTGTGGTTATGGTAAGATTTTACACATTTATTCTTTTTATGCACTAATCTTTCTTTCATAGGTTCATAGGTTCATACTAGGCTATCTGCCCTGGGGCATTTATAAGCCAAGCCCAATTGTGTTTGGCTTACGCCACCCCTTGATTTGAGTATACTGTGCCCTTTTTAAAGTTTAGTTTACTGTGCCTCTGTCTAATAGTGACACGGAAGTAATCCCCAGGACAAACCTACGATCCCCCATCCACTCATCAAGATTCTTCTTGAAGAGAGTCAGTGAGGTGCTCTGCCTAACATGAATTGGAATTCTATTCCAGAGCGAAGGGAGCCTCTGGGTTATGAATCTGTCCCTCCAGCATGTTCTATTTATTTCTGTGCTGAGGTTCAAGTCCCTCGAGCGCGTGGCTCTAAGGGATTTAGATTTACTGAGGTGGAGCATGTCCATTAATTCTGGGTTGGACATAGCTTTATATGTCAGGCATAGATCGCCTCGAAGTAGGCGGTATGCAACTGAGTAGAGCTGGAGTTTTTTTAACCGAGCAGTATATGGCATCTGTTTGAGTCCCTTGCTCCTCCTGGTGAGGTACTTTTGGGGTCTTTCTAATTGCTGCAGGTATCGGGTAAGGAACATCCCAAATGGGGCATTGTATTCTATGATGGGCCTGATGAGGGATGAATAAAGGGGCACGATTACCTCTCTTGATCTAGATGTGAATCTTTTCATGATGAGGTGGGCTATGTAGAAGGTCTTTCTAACCACTTTGGCAATGTGGTTGTCAAAGGAGAGATTGCTATCAACTTGGGTCCCCAGATCCCTAATTACTTTCTCTGTACTTAATGGGTTACCACCTATGTGGTAATTTGTGGGCACATTGTTTTTGCCAAAGGGTATGACTATACACTTTTTGGCATTTAGCTTTAGACCATGGCTCTGGCACCAGTTATCCGTCTCTCAAGAGACCTTTTGAAGGATGTTTGTGTCAGCTGGAGAGTCGATTATGGCGCCCAGTTTGCAGTCATCTGCAAACTTGGTGAGCCATAGTCCTCCCACATTGGCCTGTACCTCAGAAAAGTAAATACCGAACAAGAGAGGTTCCAGGACAGAACCTTGTGGGACGCCACTTGTGACCGGTTTCGAGTCTGACATGGCTCCAGCAACTCTGACTCTGTGGGTTCTGTCTTTGAGCCAGTTTGCGAACCATCTTGTGACATAGGGGTTTATATTTAGGCTGGATAGCTTATCTATGATGCCCGAGTGGGGTATTGTGTCAAATGCCTTTGCGAGGTCCAGATAGGCTGTGTGGACTACCTTCCCTTCATCTATGGCCTTGGTGACTGTTTTGAAGAAGTCGAACAGGTTCAAAAGGCAGGATCTGCCCTCGACGAAGCCAAATTGGGTAGGATCTAGTGTCTGTAGGTCCCCAATGTCTTTGTTTATGAGTTCCATGAGGATCCTCTCCATAGCCTTGCAGACTAGGCTAGTCAGGCTTATGGGGCGATAATTTCCAGGTCAGCAGAGGCGCCACCTTTGTGGAGTGGGACCACTGTTGCTGTACTCCATTCTTTGGGCACATATCCTGTAGTGAGGCTGAGATTGTACAGCAGTTTTACTTGAGGGCTTAGTTCTTCTTGGAGTTCATGTAGGACACAACCCGGGACGCCATCTGGTCCCATGGAAGCAGTGTTTTTTGCTTTGGAGAGGGCGGCCTTCACCTGAGGATCAGAGATGTTTGGGAGGCTGCACTCTGCCGGGATAGATACTTGCTCTTTTAGGGGGGAGGGGGTGGAGAAGTTTGCACTGAACCTGTCTGCCAGGATATTTGCGATGTCTGTGGGTTCAGTGTATTTTTTGTCGTTTAGAATCAACTCAGAACAAACAATGTTTCTGAATTTACCCTGAATCAGCCCATCAGTCTCCCAGTTTTCTTTCCAGAACTTAAAAACAAAGGAGAGAAGATTCCGCATACCTTGGATGGGGTCTATATTATGTGATCGAAGAATCTCGTCTTCGAACACACAATAATCAACACATGTACAGCGAATGGTGTAATCCGCGAACGGCCACGTCCTCAAATTTTTTCCTCAGGAAAAAATTCAGTTGGCCGTTATCGGGAATTGCCATTTTCTTCAATGCGGAGCGATCTCGGAGTTGGTACATTTAGTTAGGGGGTGTGGGGGGCAAAGCCCCCATTTAATTAGTGTTTTAAAGTTTGTTTTTTATTTTACAGCCATGGACATTTTTTCCCAAGGAAAAAAATTGGAGGACGTGGCCATTCGCAGTTTACAGCATTTGCTGTATACTTGTCGATTATTATGTGTTCGAAGAAGAAATTCTTCGATCACATAATATAGACCCCTTGGATGTGCACAGGCATCTCAGATTCTAAGTACAGGAGTGAGTTGTTCTGGAAAGCTGAACAGCTGTTTATTTCCTATTCAGGGGCTAAATAGTGCCAAGCTATCTCTAAGCAAATGACTGCTCATTAGTTGGTGTCTGCTATTATTTTCTTTTTGTTATTCCCACCATGGAAATGCCAGGCAAGGTTAAGGTACATTTTAGCAGTGTCTTATCCTTTTCTGTTGCGTATTGGAAATGAGTGCACTGTAGAAGCATTCTAGAAGCAGCAACATGGTCCTCTGCTCATACCTTCAGAAAGCACTACAAATTGGATTCTTTCTCAAGTTCCAGAGCAGGCTTTGCGATGACCATTCTCCATGGGCTCCTGGATCCTTATCCTTCTTCCTCCCAGGTAGGGTAAGCTTTGGGAATCTACTCATATGTCAGCAAGGCAGTGTGAATGATAAATGTAGTACAGTTGCAGAAGTCCTACTTGTGTGTAGCAGTAGATGTTCAAATTTCACACTGCTTCAGTGGAAGCACCCACCCACCATCTCCCTTATTTCATATATAGTTTGATGGTACCCAACCTTGTTGTGTTGTTGGTTGCCTTTGGTTATTTGTGTTGCTGTTTTTGGCTGCAAATTGGTTGGTTTCAGGCAATTCCTGTTTTTATTCTTTCTTGGTTCTTCCAACTTAGCACTAAAAGCTTGAACAACTGGCTTCCTGTGATAGGGGTTAGGTTTCCCTGATGGGAGAGGCTTGGCCAATCGCCCATCATAAGGAGTCAAAGGAGGGAATTATGAACTGTGGAAAGCTACCAGTGTGCAGAAATTTAAAAAACTACTGTTACAGGTAAGTAGGACTTATGCAGCTGTACATTTTGTTCACTTTACCAGCTCATGCCTGAAAAGACATCTCTGTAAGTCTGCTTTACCCAATTAACGTATGGTTTTAACTATTATAAAATAAAATATATTCCTTTGTGTAAAGGACTTCCAAGATAACTGTAGAGACTTTAGTCCCGTGTTGTTATTTGAAAATATCTGCTGTCATACAACACATTACTAATTGACACTATTGCATAATTTTATCTAGGCACCACAGACTGAAGCAGTAGGGAACAAACCACCACAGAAGTGCCAGATGAAGGCTGTAGCCCATACTGACGTCACGTCTTCCACTGATCGGCTCACCAGCCGACTGAGGGATAACCAGGTGTGCATTAGCAGCTCATTTATTTAAACTGTGAAGGTAATGTGTTTTGACTGCTGCACCAGCCTGAAACAGCTTTTGTAATTAACAGTCATAATGATAGACTAAAGGAAGTAAGACCACGGAGGAGAGTGCAAAATATTAGGGGACTACGTACGAAAGTGTTACTAGATGCATACCAACATCGTGCAGTAAGTACTGTAGTATGATTAGGCAGGGAAGATACTGGATGGGATTCCCAAAAGTCTTATACTAAGCTAATCCAAAGTCTTTGGGGGCAAAATAGCAAACAGCATTCATGTATATTATACAAAGGAATAGTACTATAGAGGCAGGTTTTATCTAATGAACAATACAGTGTATGTTGACTTTGCTTGCTTTATGGTTGTATATGCATATACACAGTTGGGAATTCCACATATTCTTGCACTATTGTAATCTGAAGTTTTTGGAATAATTAAAAGGACAATACAACAATCAGTGCTAGCGTATGATATGCACATCAATTGTAACTTGACAAGACAGATTTTTATCCAGTGCATTAATGCTGTGCACGTTGGCTTTCCATAAATTATGGTTATGTGTACACATGCATGCACACACGTGTGTGTGTGTGTGTGTGGTTATGGTTATGGTTCATTTGATCTAAAGTTCATTTCATCTAAAAAGAAAAAAAGTGATTAATTTGACATAAAACTCATTTGATTTAAACCACAAATGACTGGATCATATTTATTGAAAACTATCTTAGACTGTAGAAAATGACTGTTGGCTTGGTTTTGGAGGATATGAATTATATTGCAAATTAGTGTTAATCATCATTAGTCCCTTGCTAATAATGTGCACTGTTAAGTTGTATCTTCTTGCCTGAAAGTTTGTGTATGTTTACCAAGAGTGATTCAGTGTGTCAGGAGTATTCTCTTTTCTCTACAGTTGTGTGACTGTAGGGTTGTATACCGACTCCCTGCAAAAATGCACATATATTTAGTGTATGTGACATTTTCAGTGAAATTAATTTCAGTGTTTTGTGGTTAAGATAAAATGAACCATAATTATGCCATACATATATTTATATATATCTACACACAGACATATACATACATAAAATACTTGCATATCACTTTTCTGTACAGCCACACAGATTTGCAACTAGTTGTGTCTGGAACTGGTTTGTGGCATACTGTCATGGACAGCTCCAAATGATGAATGTTCTGTAGTAAGAACATAACTATGGACAGCACATGTGGAAAAATATACATCAGTACTCACAAGGGGTATCCAAACTAAGCACTACAGTAGAACCTTGACATCTGCATTGGACAGCTTCCAATGGAAGCCTCAGAAATGTAGGTAGTATCACTGTATATAGGTTATATCTTCCACATAAAAGTGTTTCTCAGCATCGATGGTAGGATCACTGTATTCATGTACATATAAAACACGGGTTTAAATTTTTATACTGCCTAGAGGATGTGATATAATAGATATGTGTTCATACCTTCGCATTTGGCAGCTATGCTGTCTCCTTATATAGAGGTAATAATTCTGTATGTGTGTGTGTGCCTCAGAATACTGCAGACTTCTGTGACATATGGGCACCATATTTATTTCTGCAATGCCATACATAACTTACAGGCCTTAGTAGTATGCAATGTTCCAGAATCTTATTCTGTGCAAAATATAACTTGCTAGGCCTGTGCATGCTCACCTGTGTTTAACAGAAAGGATAATGACAATATGCTGGAGTGAGGCAGGTGGTCCTTGCAGCCCTGAGCATTGGTCAGGACCAGAACCATGAATGGCCTCTGGACTAGGTGAATGGGCAGGTCACAAGGGGGTATTGTCATTTTCAGAGAGGGTGTGTCGGGACTCATTTAAAGAGATGCCGTGCCTAGCGGCTCAGAGTCATCTTCTGAATAATGTCAGCACATAGGGATAAGGCCTTCTAGCACTGTATCCTAGCCACACTGAGTGAGCATCAATGAAAGCTTCCTGGCTCTTTAAACTCTCTTCTTGCCAGCCAGCTGCTGACCCCCAACAGAGAGGGGTTAATCACCTGAGCTACACTTAAATTATTGCCATCAGGGAAAGGAGGGCTTAGAGGAGACATGCACCCACAATGGTCAGCCCAACTTATAACCCTTGTAACCTCCATGGATTTACAAAAAAAAAAAAAAAAACAGTCTTGCAGAAAAACATGTATATGATGTAGGACTTTCCGCCATAGCAAACGTAATTGCAGAAACTTGGACTTTGCAGGTATGTCTAGAATATCAGAGATAGTTGGAGTACTGTGGAGTATGCATATATGTCTGGAACATCAGAGATAGTTGGAGTACTGTGGAGTATGCAGATATGTCCAGAGTGTCAGAGATTGGTCTGTGAGTATGGAACATGGAAACAGCATTCACAGTGGTGTTTGATTTATTACCCAGTTATCTGTGAGTACTTGCTGCATACTGTACTGACAGCAGTGGCTTACACAGATAATATAAAACGTGTTCTACATGCACTGTTTTTCAGACCACATGTGTAATGAATATTATAGTATGTTCTAGCAGTAATATGCTGTTTTCTTCATCTGATTGTGGGGAAGATGTCGGTACAGTTTATGAAGGTGAACATTAGTGCATATAGTGAAAGGAATTTTATGCTGTTATATTACTGCAGTACCTTTGTTGTTTTAATTATTGTAGAAAATTGGGGGGGGTCATCATTTGCTGTGTTACTTGTGTCTTTTTATTTTTGTCTTTTTAACTCAAGTTGTTTTGGTTAGGCAGTTCAAAGTAAAGATGGTGCAATTCACACAGGACCCTCCTGTGTCTGAATTTAAA
>NC_056727.1:63779487-63861987 GCF_019279795.1 Protopterus annectens | reverse complement strand
CCTGAACTTCTGAAGCTTTGCATTTTAATGAGGTCCATTAATGATGTAGGGTGCTGAAGAGCAATATATAGCTGCCAGTATGTCTACTGTGTATATATATATATATATATATATATATATATATATATATATATATATATATATATATAATGTGTGTGTATAGGTTTACCATCAAAATCAATGTGTGTGTATAGGTTTACCATCAAAATCTCAAAGGCAAAATAATTTGTGATTAAAAGAATGAAATAAAATTCCGTAAACAAAAACAACATTTAGCCTAAATGTCGAACGTCAGTAGCACGACATACAAGACTTCCAGTTTCGAAAGCCCGTATATCCTTTTTACATTTTAGCAGGAGGACAAGCCCCACTGCACATGCCCCCCACACCCTTTGCAATTTATATATATATATATATATATATATATATATATATATATATATATATATACACACACACACATATACATATACATATATACACCAATGCTGAAATCCCAGTACAGTGAGGAAAATGGTAAATTCCACAATCCTCCGTGTACTGTGATCTCCGTTCACAATGCCAAACTCATAATAATGAATCAAGCTTTACATTTGTTATTATGATTTGGTATTATTCTAGTTCAGCATTGTGAAACTTTGAAAACTGCCAAACTATATATATATATATATATATATATATATATATATATATATATATATATATATATGTGCGTGTGTGTATATAAGGATGTACTTCAAAATCCCGAATTACTATAACGTCGAACCACAAAACATCAAGACCATAATGTTGAAAACACAGAACACTGAAAATTTAGAAGAACGAAACTACATAATACTCTGCTTGCAGTGAGTGTATAGCTCTGTTGAAACTTCTTCCAGGGCTATGGCCACTGATTTTTTTAAGGAGGTTTGCATGGCTGCATTCTCAGAACCTTCCAGATTGTTAAAAATGAGATTTTAAATTCTTCCTTGGATAGAGATTTTGTGTTTGTCCTCTGTGTTGCCGAGGTGATCAGAAAGTGTGATAAAAGGGACAAAGTTGATCCAGGGAATCTAAGATTTTTCAGCTCTGCTTTTCCAAATTGTCCAAGGGATTTTCTTTCTCCTCTTCTGTTTTTGGCAGAAAACAGAGTAAATGGTCTCAACAGAATTCAGATAAACAGACATTTAAGAAAGAATGGAGTGAGCAGTCCAGAAAGAAGTCCCTAACCGCCCAAAACCAAGGACAGTCCAGTATGTCTGAATGACTATTCAAGAGTCCCTGTGATCCACTTCTACCCTGGCCCCCATTTTTATTCCAGAAATTCTTGATCTCTGTTTTTCTGTTTGGCATTGATTTCTTCAGGCAACTAGGTTCCGAATGTCATTTATAGGTTCATAGGAAGTTACTAGGCCAGCAGCCCTAGAGCCTTTACAAATCTAGCCATGTGAATCACAAGTATCCCCATTTGTCCTTTTTTGGATAGTTAAGAATTAATTTATGAACACGCCAGAGGCAAATTTGCGGTCTCCCATCCAATTATCTAAGTTGCATTTGAATAGGGTCAGTGAGAAGCTCTGTTTTAAGTGAATACAGAGTCTATTTCAGAGAAGCGGCCGTCTCTGAGTGATGTATCTGTCTGTCCAGCATGATTTGTTAACGTCACAAGCTAGGTTGAGATCTCTAGAACGAGTGGCTCTTGAGCATTTTGACTTGTGGACGTGTAGCATTTCCATTAGGGCAGGGTTGGAGATTGCCCTATAGGCCAGACACAAGTCACTTCTCAGCAGCCTGTAAGATACAGGGTAAAGTGAAAGGGTTTTCAACCTGTCCACGTAGGTCATAGTTTGGAGTCCCTGTATTTTCTTAGTGAGAAACCTCTGAGGTCTCTCCAGCTGCTGCAGGTGTCTGGTGAGATACATGCAAAAGGGTGCATCATACTCTATTAGTGATCTGATGAGAGTCGAGCACAGTGGAGTTATAACACATTATGGCCTTGCTTATGAGGTGGATTACATAGAAGGCTTTCCTTACTACTGTGGAAACTTGATGGTCAAAGTTTAGATTGCTATCAGCCTATATTCCCAAGTCTCACACCACTGGATTGGAACTTTAGTTTTAGACCATGGCTTTGGTACCAGTCATTTGTTTGTGTTAGCCCTTCCTGTAATATGTTTACATCGTTGGGGACTTAATGATTGCTCACAGTTTGCAATCATCAGTGAACTTGGTGAGCCAAACACCATCTAGTTTGTCCTGGATTTCTGAGAAGCAGATACCAAACAGTAAGAGGCCCAGCACAGACCCCTGTGGTACATTACTGCTGACAGGTTTGCTGGTGGAGTTGGAGTCACCAGTTTTGACAGAGTATGTTCTGTCAGTGAGCCAGTTGGCTACCTATTTAGTAATGTAAGGGTTAATCTGTATCTGGGAGAGTTTTTCTGTGATGCCAGAGTTGGGAATTGTGTCATAAGCCTTGACAAGGTTGAGATTGGCTGTGTGCACTGTCTCACCTTCATCCGTGGCTTCTGTGACATTCTCAAAGAAGTCTACCAGGTTTAATAAGCAGGATCTACCCTTAATGAAGCCAAATTGGGTTGGGTTCAGCATTTGGAGATCACCTATGTCCTTGCTGATAAGGTCCACGATAATTCTTACCATGGCCTTGCAAATGAGGCTGGTTAGACTTAATGGGTCTGCAGTTCCCAGGGTCAGTTGATTGCCCCCCTTTGTGCAGGGGGATTACTATTGCTGTTCTCCATTCTGCAGGCACATAGCCAGTTCTCAAGCTATGATTAAAGAGGATGCCAAGTGGGTCCTCTAGTTCTTGTTTTAGATTATTTAGTAAACAACCTGGGATATTATTTGGTCCCATTGAAGCCATGCTTTTGGCCTTATATGAGGCAGAGGACTGGTGTCAGGTATGCTATGAGGCATGGTAGGTCGGGATAGGGGAGTGAAGTTTGTAGTGAATCTGTCAGCTAACAGGTTGGTGATATCTTCCTGTGCAGTATGAGTGATCCCATCTACAACCAGTTCGGCAGATAGCTGGGCATTCCCTTTTAGATTTTGGATATAGTTAAAGAATGCTTTATGATTTCTCTTGGCTAGGGATGCAATTTTAGTTTCATAATTTGCTCTAGAAGACTTTACAAGATTTCTGACTTTAAACCCACAAAAATGATACCAAGCCAAGAAAACAGAGCAAGGAAACCACGGCAGTTAAAACCATGTTAAAACTTTAATGTCAAAAAAACTTAAGCACTTTCGTCATTAAATTCAGATCTTCTTCAGAAGTACAGATAAACTAACAAACCATGTTTAAGTAGGCCACCAAGTCAGATCAACTGGCCAGTAACATTAGTTAAAATTTAAAGAAAACACTGTTATAATAACTAAGCTAAAAGGTACAAATATAAAAGCGGTGAAAATACATTTCACATTCCATAAAGCAATTTAGAAAATATCATAAACACTATTAATAGATCTATAATCTACCTATCCATAATTTTTAATTTTAAAAGGCAGGTTATAGATCATTGTTCTTTCAATCCTGGATAGTTAAAGGCATTCTTGGAAGGGGGTGTTTGTTTATGCTTTCCCTCTCCTTCCCCCTCATTCCAAAAGTCCTGTTCAAAATTCAACAGGATACTCCCAAAATCTTGTTGGTGACTCCCTTTTGGCAGAGAGAACATTGGTTCCCTCTTCTTCTGTATTAAGCCAAGGGCAATCATCATAATTTACCTCACAGGGTGGACCTACTCACACAAGACAAGGGATCGCTCATCCATTCCCACCTGTTCATAGGTGAGTACTAGGCTAATGGCCCTGGAGCCAACACAAGCCTATCCCAAGAATATTCACAGTTGTTCTGTTGCCGGACGTTAGTTCCATGCGCCCCTATCGAGTAATGCTGTTGAAGTGGTCCCTGGGATGAATTTCTTATTACCCATCCACTCGTCAAGATTTCTCTTGAAGAGGGCTAGTGAAGTGCTCTGCTTGACATGAATGGGGAGTTTATTCCAGAGTATGGGAAGTCTCTGGGTTAGGAAACTGTCCCTCCAACAGGTTCTGTTTCATGTGGTGTTGAGGTTGAGGTCTTTGGAGCATGCGTTGCGGAGGGATTGAGAATTTTTCAGATGAAGCATGTCTAGCAACACTGGGTCAGACATGGCTTTGTATGCCAGGCAGAGATCGCCTGTAAGTAGGTGGTATGAGACAGAGTATAGCTGGAGTTTTTTGAGTCTGTCTGTATAGGGCACGTGTTTGAGTCCTAGGATCCTCTTTGTGAGGAATTTTTGTGGCCTCTCCAGTTGCAGGTGTCTAGTGAGATACATGCCAAATGGGGCATTGTATTCTATAATTGGTCTAATGAGGAATATGTAGAGAGGGATTATGACTTCTTTCTTCCTGGATGAGAAACCTTTTGCAATGAGGTGTGCCACACAGAAGGAGTTTCTAACTACAGTGGCAACATGCTTGTCGAAGGAGGGTTTGCTATCTACTTGTGTCCCTAGATCTCTTATCACACCTTGAGAGTTGAGAGGGCTACTGTCGATGTGGTAGTTCGTGGGCACTGTGTTTTTCCCGAGGGGGATAATGATGCACTTTTTAGCATTGAGTTTAAGACCATGATTCTGGCAAAAGTCGGTGTCTGCGAGGCCTTTTTGTAGGATGTTTATGTCAGCTTGAGAATCAGTAATAGCTCCCAGTTAGTAGTCATCTGTGAATTTGGTCAACCAGAGTCCTTTGGTGTTGGTCTGAACTTCAGAGAAGTAGATACCAAACAGGAGAGGACCCAGGACAGATCTCTGTGGGACTCCACTTGTGACTGCCCGGTAGTCGGATTTGGAGTCCAGTACTTTCACTGTGTGGGTTGTCCCGCGGTAGTGGTGCTGCAGTAGCTTTGTCGCCTCACAGCAAGACGTTGTCCCATTCGATTCTCATCTAGAGCGTCTTCTGTGTGGAGGCATGCGTGAATGGGCATGCCTTCGTTGAAGGTTGTGCATCAGGGCTGGTAACTCGGCACGTAAAAATCCACTACCAAACATTAGCGGACCTGAGTTCCACTGTGGCGATCCCTAACCGGGATAAGCCGAAAGACACAACAACTTTCACTGTGTGGGTTCTCTCCATGAGCCAGTTAGCAACCGATCTCATGATGTAGGGGTTAATTCCGAGGTTAGTGAGTCTGTCAATGATCCCTGAGTGAGGGATGGTGTTGAAGGCCTTGGTCAGATCGAGGTAGGCTGTATGGACTACCTTGCCTTCATTGACCACTCTGGTGACAGATTCGAAGAAGTCTATCCAGTTGAGCAGACATGATCTGCCCTTCACAAACCCAAACTGTGAGGGGTCCAAGGTTTGAAGGTTCACTATATCCCTATTTATGAAGTCCTCATGACATCAATCTAGGTATCATGCCATTCTATACACTCAAATGCTTTGCAATGATTTCTGTACATATCTCATAATAGAAACCTACAATGATCTTAAACTTCATTGTAACCATGTATATAAATAATCACCTTTTAAAATTTTACATTTTTTTTTTCAGTGTAACCATGAATATTGATTGTCATTTTTTTGTACATGTGGAGCTTCTGTCCCCAGGCCTCCGCTGAAAATGGACATGTATCCAGTCAGACTCTCCCGATTAATAAATGTAAAATAAAAAAATAAATAAATAATGATGCGCTCTATGGCCTTACAGATCAGGCTCGTCAGGCTGAAGGGTGGTAGTTTCTTGGGTCAGTAGTCGCTCCCCCTTTGTGGAGTGGAATGACTGTAGTGGTGTGCCATTCAGTGGGAGCAAAACCTGAAGTGAGGCTGTGGTTGAACAGGACACTCTGGTGTGGTGCCAGTTCCCTTTGTAATTCGTGTAGAACACAGCCAGGTATATTATCAGTTCCCATGGAAAATGTATTTTTGGCTTTGGATAGTGTGGCTTCTACCTGTGCAGGCGTGATATTAGGGATTTGGCATTCCTCAGGTAGTAGGATGGGCCCTTTAGGAGTGAGAGGAGGTAAAGTTTGCACTATACCTGTCGGCCAAGATATTGGCAATATTTGTTGGTTCAGTATAAGTGGTGCTGTTGTGCAGTAGCTTAGAGCACCTCTGTATTGTTATGCAGATTCTTAACATAACTAAAGAATGCCTTGTGGTTATCTTTAGCATCTGTTGCAATTTTGTCTTCATAATAAGCTTTGGAGGATTTGATGTGGGATCTCAGTTTTTTGCTGAGACTTGCAAGGGAATATTTCCAGTCTTGGGACTTTGCCCTTTTCTGCAACAGTTTTTTCCTTCTGTTATACAGTTTGTTAATGGCAGGGGACCACCAGATTGGCTTCTTTTTTTTTGGAGGACAGGATCTTGGTTCTGTTTGTATTCTTCAGTTGACACTGTGGGCGATAGGATTTTGATTCCACATACACCTTTTTTTTTCTATATACGTGCTTAGGGTCCTGCAGGAGGCCAGGAAACCCAATACTAGGAAATCCTATTTATCCAAATTGAAGAGGTTTTCTGTTTGGTGTCTTTCTTGTAACCTGGATCCACTTTTTGTGGATGTCAGCTTGGTTCTGTCTTATCTGTGTGAATTGCTCAATGCCGAGTTGGCTTATTCTCCTGTTAAGGGCCACTTATAGCTATGTCTGCTTGTCTGCCTTTATCTCCTCCTTTAGCTTCTAGATATGAGGCTAAACAACTCCTAAAAGGCATCCTTCATATTAGGCTTTCCAGGAAGCCTGTTCCTCCTCTCCTGGGATCGTAATTTTGTTTTGGAAAAATTGACTCAGGCTCCTTTTGAGCCTGCAGTTTCAGCTTCCTTGCATCATTGCTCTTAGAAGACTGTTCTTTTGTTATCCCTTACTTCTGCCAGACGAGTTTCTGAGCTTCAAACCCTTATGGCTTGTTTTCCTTTTTTTGGTGTTTCATAGACACAGAGTATCCTTGCATATTAATCTTCTTTTATCCCCAAGGTGGTGAATGAGTTGTCCCTTAATCACTCTATTCATTTGCCCACTTTTTCTCCTTCTCCGCAATCTGCCAGTGAGAAGCTGCTGCATGCACAGTCAGCTCAGATTTTATTTGGATAAGAATAAGACTGTTAGGAAATCTGATCAGCTCAGCTCTTTGTTTCCTTTCATCCCAGGTCCTTGGGATTAGCTGTATCCAAGCAAATTGTTTCTTCTTGGATCTCAAAAACTATTTATTGTTGTTATTCCTTTCGTCGTAAGAGCCTTCCTTATTCTAGTAAGGCTCATTCTACTAGGGCTGTGGCTTTTTCTGGTCATTTTTTCAAGGATTTGGATAACTCTATTCTTGAGGTTGCTACCTGGATTTCTGTGCATACATTTACCAAGCACTACAAGTTGGATAGAATCTCCAGAGCTAGAGTTGGTTTTGCTAGAGCCATCCTTTATGGCTTCCCAGAGGGCTCTGCTGGTTCTTCCTCCTCTCAAGTGTCTTTCTGAGCTTTGGCATTCTCCGTAACGTAATGAATACTGCAACAGGGACATAGTTCAGTTGTGTAAAATCTTACCATAACAGTAGGTGTCAGTCTTTTCACGTATTCACTCCCTCATTCCCCAGGTACAGTTATCTTTTGGATGTACTGATTACCTTTTCGTTTCCTTGGAGTAGCATTCCTACTGAGGCTGTCAGTTCTGAAGATGGTATGTCCGTTCATTACCTTCATGCCATATGCTACTCAAGGAGCATACGTGTGACCATTGCACCTACAGAACAGTGGATCAACCCACCAAGCCACACAACTGCTAAAGTGAGAATCAAACTTTGTACCTTATGACTGTGAGGTAACATACAGCGTACCTTAAAGCAACCTAAAGGCTTTGGTATACTGGCCATATGTTAGGCCTCCACTGGCAGTGAATTCCTAATGTAATGAATATTACATCAGTGAATAGAGGGACATCTGCCATTATGGTAAGATTTTACACAACTGCACTTTCTCCCTCCTTTTTTGAAATTGCCAAGAGCAATTATGTCAAGCTCCCTCACAGGCTGGATCTACTCATACAAAGAATAGGGATGTTTCATATAGTCTGATGGCAATAATTTTCAGTTGACTGCCTGGATGATAAATTCTTAAATCCTTTTAGGCACGTGTTTGCTGAGGACATGCAGCAGGTAAGAATGGAGGCAAGGAAAGCTTGCTACTAGAAAATGTTATATTAGTAAATGGAAGAGGTTTTCTAGTTGGTGCCAAATAGCCAGCACCCATTTAGGTCTAGTTGTTCTCTGGGTTTACATTATTTGTGTTAGTTACTATCCTATGACCTTGCTTATTCCTCTGTTAAGGTTCATTTACTGGCCATTTCAGAAAGTCTGCCCATAGATTCTCCTCTTTCATGGCAGTCTCATGTCAAATGTTCTTGAAAGGGGTTTTGAATAAAAGCCTGCCAAGTAAACCAGTAGACCCTCCTTAGGATCTTAATTTTATGTTAGAGAAGCTAACATTTTCTCAACTTGAGCTAATCTGCCTGACTTGAGGTTCTTAACATGGAAAAAGACAGTTTTCCTGATTGGCTGATCTCTGCAAGAAGGATATCTGAGTCGCAAGCTCTTATGTGTCAACCCTGCTGAATCTTCCATAGGGACAGGATTTCTATGAGAACTAATCCTTCTTTTATGCATATAGTGGTATCCAAGTTTACTTTAAACCAAACTATCAATCTCTGCATTTTCTTTACTAAATCTAAAAATGAGGGAGGAAGGATACTCCATACCTTGGATGTCCACAGACAACTCAAGTACTATCTTGACAGAGCTATATCTCTCAGAACTTCAGATCAACTGTTTATTTCTTGTAAAGGTAAGAAGAAGGGATAACTTGTACTAAAACAGAATGTTTCCAAATGGTTGTCTAAGGCTATTATCTTTTGTTATAGTCACTATGATAAACGTATTCCAGGCAGGGTCAAGGCCTTCTGTGCCAGGGCCTTGGTTTCATGTATCACTTTTGGGAAAAGGTTGGAGTCTAGAAATATTCTGGAATCTGCTACTTGGTCCTATACACACTATAAGCTTGATTATTTCTCTAGGCCCAGATCAAGTTTTCTAGGAACATTCTCCAAGGGTTCTTGGACACTTCTTCCACATCCCAAATGTAGTTAGCTATGGTAATCTACCCATATAACTAAGGCTACTGGTGCAGTGCTCAATATGTTGAACATAGTACAGTTGTGTGAGTTGAACTTAGCATAACAGTGGATGTTAGAATGGTCACTGCTGCAGTAGCCACTCCCTCCCTCCACCCCCCTTTTTTGTTTTTTTTAATGCCAGGGTGTGGACATGTATGTTTTCTTGTTCCTACCATAGCACTTTCAGGACTCAGCCTGCCTTTTTCTGCTGGCAGGAAAGCTCTGAAGGGCTTCACACCCAAACTTGTCTTTTAGTTAACTCAGCTTGGGTACACGTGCCTGTTGCACGTGAACTGTTTATGTTGCCCCATTAAATATTTCAAAAACGTTACACTGCCTCTTTAATTACATCAAACTCACAATAAAGCTTCATGCATGTATCCCTTCTTAATGGATTGTGACATTCCTGCATTAAATTAGGTCATGCAAAAGTGTGCAAGTTACAGAAACAGTAATATTTAGCTGCTTTGTAGAATTTATAATGTGTACTTATGTTAAATGTGCACAGTTAAACACCTCAAAAGTCCAAGCTTTAGTGAAGTCACTCCATGTGATGCAGGAATTGAAACTGCAACCAGGTGAATATGTCAGCAGTGTCTGAGTAAGCATTCATAAAGGTCTGAGAAGAGAATGTCCTTTACCAGTTTCCGTAACTTTCAAGGAATTGCAATGGCAGCTGTATACTGATAATCAGAGTAAACAAAAATCTAGCAGAATACTTGATAGAGAAAAAAACACATTTACTAAATACAGTCAGAATACTAGATTACGAGTGGCTTAATAAAAGAATCGGACACAGAGCGCTGAATTCCAAAAGAGAGTCGCAGACAGTGCAGCATGCCAAAGGAAAAGATAAGCGCAACAATGGCAGAAGTGATTTCATAACATACGCTAAAACAAGAGCAAGTAATTATCTATTCAGTATAGGATAATTGCAGACTGTACACACACCTGCTGGATTCCAAAACACAATGAGTGTGTCCAACACAATTTAAATGCAACACAGTACTCTGCCGACAACTTTATGAAAGCACTCATCGGAGGCCATATGTGCTGAATGATAATGTGACTATATTCTACAGATTCCGCAAATATAATTTTATAAAAATTGCAACTGGCATTTAATGCACTGCAGCAGGTTAGGGTACTGCAAGCCATAACAGAGGGCAGTCTGCAAAGGCATCCCAGAAAGTAGCCATCCAGGTGCAGAGCCAGGCTACAGTTAAGGCAGCTCTCTGAAATAATAGACAAATACAGATTAGAGAGGTGGTGCAATATGTGTGCATCTCACATGTATGCTCATAGTTTGTGGCATAATCCAGTCAGTACTGGTAGAAACAAAAGTAAGCCTAAGTCTGGATATGCTGTCCTCTGGGCTGTTTCACTTGCATATGAAAGACAGCTGCCAGTTGCATTCTTGCACAGTTCCTGGCAGCAATGTGTATCAAGGTGGATGAATATATCCACTTCCTAGCAACAGCCATGGATGCAAAAATGTCATGCAGCAGCTCTGTGACACAGCCAACTTCCCCCTTGTTCTCCGTGCAATGGACTGCACCCACATCCCATCCGAAACACCATCTGTACCTGACACTGAGTAGTACATTAATAGAAGGAGACAGCATTCTCTCAATTGTCAGGTGTTGTGCTCTATAGGTGGCCTCATTACTAATATTATTATATATCATTACTAATATTGTGGCAACGGACTGCGGTGGTGGTGCTGCGGTAGCGTTGTTGCCTCACAGTAAAACATTGTCCTGTTCGATTCTCAGCTAGAGCGTCTTCTGTGTGGAGACATGCGTGAATGGGCGTACCTTCGTTGAAGGTTGTGCGTCAGGGCTGGCAACTCGGCACGTAAAAATCTACTGCCAGTCATTAGCGGACCGGAGTTCCGCTGTGGTGATCCCTAACCGGGAAAAGCCGAAAGACACAACAACAACTACTATTTTGGCAGCACATCCCAGTAATGTGCATGATGCAGCAGTATGGAGAGAAAGATCCCTGAGGTCCAACATGGTGAAATACTGGAGGGGCTTCTACTAGGTAAGTATGTGACCACCTCTGCACTGTAAGCAACAGGCAAACATTACCACAGGAAGTAAGGTATATTTCTTCTTCTCATCCCTCTGAAAACTGGTGACTGCTGTTATCCATTTCAACCTTGGCTTATGACACTATGCAGAGCCCCATTAACCCCTGCCAATGATGCCTACAACAGAGCACACACCACTACATAAAACACCATTGAGCATGTGTTTAGTATGTTGAAAGCAACATTTGGATCTCTGGACACATTCTAGGGTGCACTACAATGCACACCAAAAAAGCATCACAGATGGTCACCATGTGTGCCGTGCTTCACAACATAACATCAAAACATGGTGGCCTGCCAGCCGCACGTGTGGGTTATCTACCCCATGAATCACAGATGTCTTATGTTGAGCTATCAGAGCTGTCAGAGGATGATCTGAAGGACACAGGGGTGAGAAGAAATAGATTTAGGCGATGGAGGATGCGACCAAATGTCCTTGCTCAGGCAGCACCTGACACACATCTTTGAGTCATGCCAAGCCACACAAATGTACACAGACTAAACATTGATATTCTTTAGCTGTCCCGCAACAGCAGCAGAGAGCACAGCTAATGGAAAGACACCATTAGTTGTCCACATTGAACAACACACACAATAGAAGCATATGATTTACCTGTAAGAACATATACAGAACACTCAACAAGGAATACATCTGGATGTATACAGAGGAAAACTCACCACAAAAAGTCTCTCTGCAAGGTACATCACCAAACAGGACCACACAGACGAATGTGAGGTACACATGAGGTGTGTACAACAGACTGTGTGGTAGTACAGGCATGCTATCATCATACAGATAACTAGAATGGGAAGGTAGCAGTAAAATAGCCTGTACCATAAAAATATACATCCATGGTGTTGTACATGGGAATGTTTCAGCACAAACATAAACAAACTGTCAGCACCTGATGCCCCTTCTAGGGCATCTGCATCTGGTTATGTTAAGAGGAGATAAATATTCCTGCTTTTGCTTGCAGGCTTTACCTGAGGGCATTAAGGCCTCACTTTTGGATTCTGCCTTAGACAACCAGAATATTCCTGGCACTACTGTTGCAGAATTGCTTATAACACTGCAGCACAAGGGCTAGGTTATGCAGGACCTCAAACAAATTTTTGTTTCCCCTGTACCTACATTCCCGAGGAACTATCCTTATAAATCTTCTTTTGTCAGTAGGCGGCCTAGACCATCTGCTAGAAGTAGTAGGGCTTCTAAACGGATTTTCCCAGATACACCCACTCAGAATTCTACAGGACAAAATCTTTCTTTTCCTGATAAATCTGCCTCTATCTGACATTCAACCTTTCCTCCCCCTTGAACAAATTCCTCAGTTCCTCAGGCTAACCCTGTCCTTTCCTGTTTCAAAACAGGTCACCACAGACACCTAGTTTTCCCCATTATCTAATACATTTTGTTTATGGCTTGGAAGTCCATTCCTTCATTTTCTGGCATTCCTCAGTGTCAGTTTCCTCATTTTCATCTAGTCCTGCAGGATCTTATGTACCAGGGAACTATATAGCCTGTTCTCTTTTTTCAAAAGGGAACAGATTTTTAGTCCAGAATGTTTCTGGTTCTGGTTCCCAGGAAGGAAGGGTTGTAGAGGCCCATTCTAGACCTGTCCTATCTCAACACATTTTTCAAGGTTCCTTCCTTTAGGATGGTATCTCTTCAGACCCTTTTTCCTCTTTTTGGTTTTCCGCTTTTCTGGTCTCTGTGGATTTGCTTACCTACATATTCCTATTCACCCTCTTGTTGAGAAATGTAACATTTCTCTGTTTCTTCCTCTCATTATCAGTTCCCTGATTTGCTTTTTGGTCTTTCTGCATTTCCAGGAGTACTTACCAAATGTCTGGGTCTTATAGTAGCGTTTTGCAGACTTCAGGGAATTGAAATATTCCATTTTCTGGACAAACTTCTGATCCAAACTACCTATCAACAGCTCCTGCTTCAGAATCTAAACTTCACTATGTTTCTTCTGTACAGAGTCTGTTTCACCCTCAGTCTGAAGAAGTCATTGTTGACTGCCTCTCAGGACCAGGTGCTTTTTGGTTGCAGGATTCAGACCATCCCAATGTTGGCTTCTCTTCTGCCTCCCAGGGTCTTGTCCTTGACTACCTATTTCCGGTGTTTTCTTCCTCTTCCATTTCTTCCTGCAAGGGAATTTCTCCTATCCCTGTGTTTCATGACATCCATCACTCCAATGTTTCCTTTTACCAAACTCCACATGAGAAAATTTCAGTGGTATAAAAAGACTGCTTGGTGCCAGCACTGCCACCATGTGGAGTTTCCCATCCCTCTTTTACCATGTTTCAAGGTCAAACTTTGCTAGTGGACTAAGCAGATCTGTGTAAATCCAGGCCTGCCTTTTCAGGTTTCTCTTCCTACTCAAGAGCTGTATGCATGCTTCCAATCAAGGTTCGGGAGCTTCCTCCAACAATCTGAAATGTTAGGGTCTCTTGTCCCATCAACAATGGTCAGACCACATCAGTATCAAAAAGATGAGGGTTGTCATCTTAGCTTTTCAAACATTTCATTCCCTCTGGGTTCCAGATCCTCTAAAGGTTTTTACAGACAACACCACAGCAATGTGATACATCAGCAAGCAGGGGGCACAAAGTCTTACCTTCTTTGCAGGCCGGCTCTTCAGGCTTAGGATTTTGCAAGCTATCATCACTTGGTTCTTACGATGGTTTACATCCCTTCAGAGCACAATCTAGTAGCAGACTGTCAGATCAAGTCCAGGACACATCCTTATGAATGGTTGCTTCACAGAGAGGTGTTTCTGCACATTACCCTTCAGTTGGGTACTCCTCAAGTAGATCTTTTTTGCCTAGCCTCTGAACAGACTTCTTCAGTTCTGTTCAGAGCTCCAAGAACACTGTCTTGGAAAATGGATGCCATGTCTTTTGCTTGGAGAGAGATTTTCCTGTATGCCCTTCCTCCTCTTCCTCTACTTCCCAGCGTCTTGCAGAAGGTCAAGTGAGACATACCCAAAATCTTGCTGGTGACCCCCTTTTTAGACCAGACAACGTTGGTTTCCCTTCTTTATCACCTGGCTAGGGGGAATAATCACAAGTTACCTCACATGATGGATCTTCTCACAAAAGACAAGGGATCTCTTATTCTCCTTCATTTTTCCATGCTTCAGCTGACTCTTTGGGCGATAGGGTTTTGATTCCTTTAAGGCACCAGTTTTCTGAGAACATGCTTTAGGTTTTACAGGAGGCCAAAACACCCACTACTAGAAAGTCCTATGTGGCTTAAGGAAAGAGATTTTCTGTTTGGTGTCTCAAGTGTGATCAGGATCTTTTTTCCTTGAGGATCCCTATGGTTCTTTCTTATTTGTGTGTGTTGCTCAGTACTGGTTTGGCATATTCTTCTGTTAAAACCCATTTGTCAGCCATTTCTGCCTGTCTGCCCTTGAGTTCACCTTTGGATTCTCGTTTTGAAATCAAACAATTCCTAAAAGGCATCCTTTGTATCAGGCCCACAAGAAACGCTGTTGCACCTTCTTGAGACCTTAATTTTGTCCTTGAAAATTTGACTTGTCACCTTTTCAACTTGCTTTTTCTTCTTCCCTACAACATTGTACTTGGTGGCTCTTGCTTCTGCCAAGAGAATTTCTAAACTCCAAGCCCTAATGGTAGTTCCTCCCTTTTTGGTTTTGCACAAGGACAGGGTGCTTCTTTGTACTAATCCTTTTATGCTCAAGGTGGTTAATGCTTTATCCTTGAATCAATCTGTTTAGCGTCCCTCCTTTTTTCCTTCTCCACAATCTACTAGTGAGAAAGACCTGCAAACCTTGGATTTACATAGACAGCTCAGATATTACTTGGATAAGACAAAATGCATCAGAAAATATGAGTAACTTTGTTTCCTTTAATGCCAGGAAATTGGGTTTGACAACATCTAAGCCAACCATATCCTCTTGGATCTTTAAGGCCATATCCTTTTGTTATTCTTTTCATGGCAAGCAGCTTCCTTCCTTGTTTCATGCTCATTCTACAAGGACAGTAACCTCTTCTGATGTTTTTTTCCCAAGGGTTTGGATGCTAGATCCATCCTGGAAGCTGCTGTTTGGTCTTCTCTTCACACTTTTACCAGGCATTATAAGTTGGATGTCATTTCCAAGGCCAGAGCAAGATCTTACACAGCTATCCTTCATAGGTTTGTGGAAGGCTCTTCTCAGCCTTCCTCCTCTCATTCTTTACGGTGCTTTTGTACTCTGCTAAGCTAAAGAATACTGCAACAGTGATAAGGAGGGACATAGTACAGCTGTGTAAGATCTTACCATAAAAATAGATGTCCTGCTTCTCACTTTTGCAGTATCCGGTCCCTCCCTCCTGTCCCCTTTTTATTTTTCTGTTACCCTACTGCTGGCCAAAGGTTTTTCCTCTTACATCCTTATCTTTTTCCCTTCCTGGATGGGCATGTTGTTTCTCTTTTTTTTCTGGTTCTCCTGGGGCACTGCAGTTCTGAGGATTAGGCATTTGTACATCACATATATTTTTGATGTATAACACCAGGAAGGTGTAAAGGTTTTGGGATGCTGTTTG
Organism: Protopterus annectens; assembly: GCF_019279795.1. Classification (NCBI taxonomy): domain Eukaryota; kingdom Metazoa; phylum Chordata; order Ceratodontiformes; family Protopteridae; genus Protopterus; species Protopterus annectens. The sequence continues at coordinate 63,846,192 of NC_056727.1, read as the reverse complement.
GACATTAAGCTAGTCTCTGTAAGATATCCCAAGTTAGAGTACTGCAACAGTGAGAAGTATGATATCTACTGTTAAGGTAAGATCTTACTTACACAGTTCTACTGTTTGTAACCATACAGCTGTATATGGGAAAAACCTCCTTGTTAGTGAAGGACATGTCCCCATATGCATGCATGTTGTAGAAGTCTGCCCCCTTCTTTATGTAACTGACAGACTGTAATGCAGAGAAATTTAAACGTTTGCATGAAGACATGTTTCTGTTGTTTTGCGAAGCATGACGTGAACATAAGTACGTTATAATAGCATTGTATTCTACCACAGCAATGCAAGTAAGTGACGGCTTACCTTTGGAAGCTAGCTCTGATGTAGCTGTATCCCACAGTGAAGTTAACTAAGCACACACACACCTTTTAAGTACCATTTGTTCCATACATAATTAATGAGGTTCATTAGCATTCAGTGTTTTGGAATCCCATTAGTGAATTTCCACGTACATTCTCAAATCTTGGCATGTTAACCAATAGCTCTGTGTAAGTGTACAGTGCTCAGCGCAACTGCCCAATAGTTATCAATAAATGGATATATGTGTAACATGTGCTCAGTGCCTTTCAGTTGTCTGCCACCATCTTGTATGCCCCAACTTTAAAATGTGATATTGATACATATTCTTAGCATACCATTGCTACCTGCAAACTGAGTGGGACCTCAATTAGTATTTTTGGAAGGTATTTTTCTGCAGTGTAGTACTACTACAATGAAGATGTCAAGTGAGAGGAGGCTTCAGCGAGTCCAAACGCCAAACTGGACAGAGGAAAAGATGCCACACATATGCTCACTGTCTATGCTGGACGTGAGCAGATGATGCGAGCATACCTCAGGAACTTAGTGATGATCGACATCTGGAACTAGATTGTGAGGGAACACCGGGAATGAACTGGAATCTACTGGACTGGCATGCAGGTGTGCCAGTGCTATGATGACTTACATCAGAGGGTCGCAGAAGATCTCCACTAGAGGGTTGCAGAGGTCTGATGTCAGCCACCAAATGCCTACAGTAAGTTTCATACTCCACATTGTAGCAACTACATTATTATATGTCTGTACTAAGCATATCTGTTTATGTGATGCATTGTGTTTCATGTGTATTCCACAAGTGTCTGCATTAACCGTAGTAATTTACTGGGAGTATATTTTCCTCTACTCACCATTTTATAGTTGAGTATCAACACATTCTGAGCTTGTCCGCAACTAAACAAGACTAGTGTAACTGTTGGTGATAACTGTATATTAATATGGACTTCAAACATACTAGTTTTACTACTATTCCATATCTGCTTTTAAATCATCTACTGAGCTTTGATGTCCTTTAGCTCAGCTGGTTAAACAATATGACAAAGTGGATATTGTTTGCTTGTGTGTGTGTTCAAATCCCAGTATAGCCTATTATTAAACATTATTGTCAGTAATTCATGTACTATTGCACATCATGTATGGAAGGGCTATATTTGTTTGGTAACTTATACGGTACAGATTTTTTTATACATCTAGCATGGCTGTGATGCATTGATACCTACCTACCTATAGCACTTAGGTTGCAAATGACTTTGCATTTTTCTGTTATCTGGAAAGCTTCTAGAAACATTGTATAGTATACTTCTGTATGTATGAATGCTGAGTAATGCATACAGAAGTAAACCCCAAAGTTTAAAAATTGCAACAGTCTTTTATAATCCATGTTTGCTTTTTATTGTTTTAATGAATGTAAGATCAATGCACGTCATCAAGGCTGAAATTTGTTTGAGTCTTATTAACACAGTGCAAGTACTAGAAATGTGTATCTGTGGGCCTTGTACTGTCTTATGGCTCTAAGGTTAACACAGTAAGTGGAGACTGCCCTCATACCTAATTTACATGTGTATGTTTGAATCCCTCCATTGTGCAATAATTAATTTTATGGCTATTTATTTTTTAAAGTACATACAATTATTTTTATAAAAACTATAAAAGTTAAACTTACTGTGTTGACATGTTAGTTTTATAATGCTGATAAATGCACATTTAGTCATTATTCCATAGACTTTGACAACATTGAAAGAAAAATAGTTAAGCAATAAGACAGTATAAAGGTTGCTTGCTGATGTGTGGGCTCAAATCCAAGTGTATCCTGTTTTTAAACATTACTAGTAATTCATGTACTATTGCGCATGTTATATGGATGATCTACATTTGTTTGGTAACTTATACAGTACCTATTTTTATGCATCTGGCCTTTCCATGGTGCAGTGATGCTTATAGCATTTAGGCCTCGGACAACTACTCAGTCTCCATTGTCTGCAAAGCTTCTAGAAACATCATACAGTGTACTTCTGTTGATAATGCTTTATGTGTGAATGTTGGCCAATACACACACGTTACCTCTACAGTTTAAATTGTACAACAGTATGTTATAATCCATTACTTTTAATTGTCTCCCTCCTACATAATATACATGTGTGGGTCTGAATAACACAGCTGTACAGTAATTCCTTTAATAGCTATGTATGTGTTACAAGTACAGACAAATGTTTTCTTGCAAACTATGACGGTTGGAAACCTAACTGTATATTGGTAGGTCTTTGTCCAGATAGTTAGGTATGTCTGTACACTTACAAAATGTCATCTTAGACTGGCACATTTGTTAGTGTATGTAATGCTTCCCTGTATATTCATAGCTGTAATTTGTTTGACTTCCATCAGTTCATGCAAAGAAAGCTTAGCTAGGCATGTAGTGTTTTGGTTTGTAGTGTGCACATAGGTGACACTTATAGGTTTGAATCTTGGTTACTCCTTTTTGTCTACAGTAATTCTTGTGTGCACAGTACTGAGAATGAAACAACAATGATTTAATGTGCAAAATGTGATATTGTATCATATATCATATGATAATGCATGCTAACATGTACTGACAATTTTTTCACTGTTTTTTTTTTTTTTTTGTATGTAATAAGTCATTTATGTACCGAATTTAAGCAGTCCTTGTGCTGGTGTAATACATCACCTTTTTTATGTTTGGAGCTACTGAAGATCATTCCAGGAACATAGAGCATAAGCATAGGCTTGAGGAGCACCAGAGGGAGAGAGAGGTATGTGTTCTGACTCTCCACTGTTATGTCTCCAGAAATAGTATTAACATCTTTAAATCTTCAGGTTTAGATGCAGTCTTATGACATTCAGGCATGCTAATGTTATGTCAGACTTCCCATAATACATCTGCAAGGTACATGCAATATGTAGGGATTTACTATGAGTAACATGGTTAAATAAATTACAGTGGGATGTAGTATTATGTGTTAGCAGCAGGTGTTTGCTATTATGTTGACAGCTTAAGTGACAGACATCTGTGTTCACTTGACATACTGGTTTCAATTTGATTGTTTTACTTATATGTTGTTTGTACTGTTAGTGCTGTTTTCACTGCAGGTAGTAGCAAACTTTGTAGGTATGGCAGTGGTTCTTACTGAATTGTGCATAGCCTGCCCATTCTATTATTGAAAGGGGGTCTGCTGTCTCAGCATTCTTACTGCTTTTTGCAGACTTTATTAGCACATAGTTTTTGAGTTCCAGTTCTCTTGCAATGCTGTATAATGTCACTGTGATGGCTTTTTCAACATGTTATATACTGTTTGCTGTTATTGGTGTGCCATAAGCCATGCTTAAATTTATTTTGTGTCTGAGGCGTTGAATACTATCTTGATGATCATCATTACATTGTTTTCACTGTGCAAGAGCATCTGTAAGCATAAAACAAATGTAGGCAGTGGCAGTGATACACTTGCTGGGGACAGTTATGTACATGTGTTATATACATACATTTTAGATATTACATGCTGATGCTGCTGTGCTTTTGACTGTGTGCACTCTTTCTTCTGCTTTCAACTTCCGTTATAATTATGTACTGTTATGATATTCATTAACCAAGTTACATCGCTCATATCATTTGCATATACATTTTAAGTGTACCTTGGATTGTTAATCTTACAATTTCTTTTTTATGCACACATTTTAACCACGGTATGTAAACATGATACAATAGTTGCACATAATGATGAGTTATTTTGGAAATGTAAATGTTATATTAACAAGTCAACATAAATGTGCGAGGCACACATTGATTAAGGAATAGTGGGCATATTGCTAAGGATTTGCTGTCAGAGTCTTTGACTGATATTGTGGTAAGGTCTATTTGGTAATATCCTTAAAACAGGAGCAATATTACCAAAGTTCTGTTATGATTATAAGTGCCTTGTATGCCAGGCATAGATCTCCCCTCAACAGCCTGCCAGAAACAGAATATAGGCAGTCTGCGTATGACATGTTACTTATGCCCTGTATTCTGTTTGTGAGGAACCTATGTGGACATTCCAGTTGTTGGATGTGAATAGATGCATACCAAAGTGGGCAGTGTACTCAATGATCTTCTTCTTCTTCTTTCGGCTTTTTCCCGGTTAGAGGTCGCCACAGCAGATTATCTGTCCGCTCATGATTGGCAGTGGAGTTTTACGGTGTTGGGTTGCCAGCCCGGCGCCCAACCTTCCACAGAAGGCGCACACATGCACAGACTCGCACCTAGGGCCGATTTAGAGTGTCCAATCCACCTACTGCATGTCTTTGTGATGTGGGAGGAAACCGGAGCACCCGGAGGAAACCCACGCGACCACAGGGAGGACATACAGACTCTGCACAGAAGGCACCCCAGCCGAGAATCGAACTGGAGAACCTCCTGCTGTGAGGTGGCAACGCTTAACCGCTGCACCACGTGGCCTGATGAATGCTGAATACAGTGGAGCTTTGACCTTGAACAAAGTGTGTGTGTGTGTGTGTGTGTGTGTGTGTGTGTGTGTGTGTGTGTGTGTGTGTGTGCGTGCGTGCGTGCGTGCGTGCGTGCGTGTGTGTGTGTGTGTGTGTGTGTGAGACCAAGTCTCTGACTACTGAGTCAACTCCTAGGGGTATGTTATCAATGTGATAGTTACCACGGGTGGATGACTTCCCAATGGATACTGTTATACATTTCTTACCATTTAGTTTTAGTCCATGGCTCAGAAACAAGTTATTTGTCTGAGTCAGCCCTTCAGATAGAGCATTAATATTGGTGGGCATTCTATGACTGCTTCTAATGTGCAATTATCTAAAAATTTGGTCAGGCAGAGGCCCTTGACATTGGCTTTGACTTCATAGAAGTAAATGCTAAAAAATAGCAGCCCCAGGACCGATTCCTGAGGGACACCACTTGTGACTTATCCCTTTATAGAGGCGGACTCCTCAGTTCTAACTTATTGGGACCTGTCTGTGAGGCAGCTGGCCATCCACCAAGTGACATAAGGGTTTATAACTAACATCTTGAGTTTATCAACAATGCCTGAGGGGTGAATTGTGTCAAATGCCTTGGCCAGGTCAAGATAGGAAGTGTGAACCGTTTTACCCTCCTCCATTTCTTTGACCTTCTTGGGTCTATATCACTTTGTCGAACTCTTAAAAGTTTGAACGTCATATGGTCGACACCATATGATCAAACTTTTAAAAGTTCAAACGTTTCAACGAAGATCTCCCTTTTCTGCACTGTAGTGCAATCTTGGAGTTGGTTTATTTAAAGAGCGGGGATGTGGGTGGGGCAGCTCCCCATGTGGGGGATGCAGGGGGGCTTGCCCCCATGCTTAATCCAGTCAGGTAGGATTTTTCTTTGGTTAATTTTTTTTTATTACATTTTCAAACTTTTAAATGTTCGATCGTATGTTGACGACCATATGACGTTCGAACTTTTAAAAGTTCGATTATGTAATATAGACGCAACCTTCTCAAAGAAGACCCCAGGTTAACTAGGCACAACCTGACCTTGATGAAGCCACATTGGGTTGGGTCCAGTGTTTGGAGGCTTTCTATGTCATTATCGATCATTTCCATGGCTTTACATATGATACTAATGAGACTTGTGGGTCTGTAGTTTCCAGGGTCTGTAGATGCACCTTTGTGCAGAGGGGTGACTATTGCTATTCTCTGTTTGTGAAACACAAAGCATGTTTGAAGGCTGGGGTCCATTCTGATAACCTCTGCTCGAGTAGAGGAACCAGACAGGGTTGTCTGCTTTCCCTTTGCTGTTTACATTATATTTAGAACCATTAGCAAAGAAAATAAGGGATTCAGAAATTCAAGTATATAATTGCTGTGGTAGTCAGGAAAAGCTGGATCTGTTTGCAGATGTTATTATCTTATACATAAAAAATAAAACAGAAAGGGACATTACAGTGTTGTGCTACATTTTAAAACAGTTTCATATCTTCTTTGGAAACAAAATGAATGAAGCTAAAACAAAGGCAATAGCGATAAATTATGTACCCACACACGAATTGGTCCAACAATATCCATATTTATGGGGACATGATAAAATGAAGTATTTAGGAGTATGGATTAGAAATGACTCTGTAGTGGCAGCTAAGGATATGTGGGAAGAGACTAAACAGAAGATAACACAAAACTGAGAAACTGGAAGCTTTGTTATATGGATATGGATACTAAAATACAAGCAATTAAAATGTTTTTGTCCCTTTAGTCTTATACACGGGTCAGGCATATTTTTATCAAACCGAGGAGAAGCAGTGGATAACAATTAAAAAAGAGTTGAAGGATTTTATCTGTGTAAGGGAAGACAGCAAGGGTCAAGTGGGATAAGTTGATTCTTCCAACAGAACAAGACGGACTAGGCTTACCCAATTTGAGGGGGTATTTTAGAGCAAAACAGTTAAGGTTCATATACATAGCACATGCAGAAAACTATAATTCAAATTGGAAAGGAATGATGATGACATCAGGTAGGCTCAAGAAATAAGGATAGATTGGGATTCTGGATGCAAACTCTTAAGGAATAAAAACAAAATCATACAGAGTATTATATTCATAAAATAGCAGGGAGTATTCTAATAATGAAACCAGCACGAGAATGGAGAAAAGTGATACTGCCAATAGGGATGACTGTGGTTAGTGATACAGATAATATTCAAGAGGCGGCTGGAATTTATTGGTGAAAACTGGCAAAGGAACCAAGGTATTGGGAGAAAATAGCTAGAAAGGGAATGGTAATAGAATGTGAAGATGCCAAGAATTTATTTGGACTACAGGTTAAAGATTGCCTTCGCTGTCAAAGATTGATATCAGAGTATAGACAAAGAGAAAGAAATAGGGGGTTTCTAAATGATACCCCAGCACTGGTAGACTTTTTAATAGAATCTAGAACTGAAGCTGCCATTATTTTATTTTATTTATTTATTTATTTAAGTTTGATGACCGGGGAAATCCACTGGGCCATGAAGAGCCCGTTTTCAGTGGAGGCCCGGGGAGAAAAGCTCCACAATAATTGAAAGTTACATTTCACATGTTACAAAAGAACATAGTTCATGCAGCTAATTAAACATTTACAGATAAGCTCCATGATATTTGCAATTGGCTTGTCACAATGTTACAAAAATGAAAAGATGTAGTTCACTACAGAAATTTCAACATTTACATAAAGTGAATATTTTTGTTGTAAACTCAATTGTAGGTTTAACATTTTAAAATATATAGCTACTAGCCATTAGTAGGTTAGGAAAATATTATGCATGGAGACGGTAATAGTATATTTGAGATTGGAAGGTATAGTACAATAGATGTTAAAGAGAAAATTAGTTTTTAGTAGGGGAGGGATTGTTTTGGGTGGGATGAAGTAGTAGTAGGGGTAGTTGGATGAGTCAGTGCAAGGTGGAATGAGGGGGGGTTAAGTTGGAGTGTGGCAAGGGCATCCCCATTTGGAAGAAAGATGAGAGAGTAGCTGAGATTTGAAATTTGTATGGTTAGGCAGGGTTGCATAGGTGTGTGGGGAGAGAGTTCCACTATTTAGCTAAAGAGTGGGACAGCAGTAGATGTCCAGATGGTCATGCAGATTTGTGGACTTGAAAGAGATTTTGTTTTTTGGATCTGAGTGAGCGGTTGGGAATGTAAGGTTTTAAGGAAGTAGCAAGAGCTGGGCAGTTGGCAGGTTTAAAGATGAGCTTGTGGGCAATAGTGAGTTGTATGTAACTGAGGTAGTGGGGTAGTTCAGTCCAGTTGAGGGTGAGGAGGGAGTGGCAGTGGTGGGATGAGTTTTTGAATTGATTACAAATTTGGAGATCTTGTGGTAGCAGGATTCATGTTTGGACCGAAGGCCAAGATGGAGATTGGTGAAAAGAGTAGCACCATACATAATGGAGGGGAGTGGGAAGGTGGATACAAGAGTTTGACTGGTAGAGGGGCTTAGGAAGCAGTTGTGCCTGTAGAGGAGACCTAACTTTTGGTGGATTTTCTTAAGTGTGGAGTGGATGTGGGTGTCAGATTTTAGTTCTTCATCAGTAATGATGCCAAGAAGCTTGGTGTTGGGAAAAATTTCAAGGAGGGTGTTGTTTTGGCTGTATGGTGAATGTGGATTTGTCAATGGAGTTTTTGGTAGGGGAAAACATTAGTTTGATATTATTTACATTTAGTGCCAGATGGTTAGACTGCATCTAGTTTTCTGTTTTGGAGAAGGCTAGTTGGGGTTTTGCTAGGAGCTTGGAGGGTGAGAAGCTGAGCAGAAGATTGTTGAGTCATCTGCATATTGGATGATAGATGAGTCTGTGATGGATTGGTGAAAGTTGTTATTGAATAGGTTGAGGAGAAGAGGACCAAGAACAGAACCTTGTGGGACACCTGTGGGTGTGGGAAGGAAGGGAGAGGTTGAAGTTTTCCATTGGAGAACTTGTTGGCGGTTGAACACGTAGCTGGAAGACCAGGCAATGGTGGTGGGAGAGGGAGGTGGAGGGTGGTGAGCTGGGATATAAGTAGGGTATGTGAGATGGTGTCAAAGGCCTTTGACAGATCTAGGAATAGTGTGGATATTTACTTGCCTGAGTCGCGTTCGAGATTTATGGTTTCACAAAAGGAAAGAAGGGCAGTCATGATGCTGTGGCCAGGGTGGAAGCCATGTTGGGTAGGGGAGAGGAGATTTAGTGTTAGGTGTGCCATGATTTATGTTTGTGTTATTTTCTCTAGTATTCTAGAAAGAGGGGAAAGGATGGCAATAGGCCTGAAGTTGGTGGTATTAGTATTTTTGCCACCTTTGTGGGGGGGATGATGTAAGCATAGCACCAGATAGAAGGGACATATGATTCTTGTATGGATCTGTTTATAAGAACAGAGATGGGATGCTGTCTGCAGATTGTTTGAGGAAGGTGGGTAGAAGGTTGGATGCATTGCGACAGGGTTTGAGTTTGAGGAGAAGTCTTTTTATAGTGCTTGTGGGGATGGGCTTGAGGAAGGTTGATGATCGGGATGGTGGTTGGGGCAGGAGGGGGTGGTGGTGGGAAGGAGGCTGATAGTTTACCTATGCAGTCTATGAAGAATGAGTTGAACTGACTGGCTGTTTCAAGGTTGGGGTCTGGGCAGGGGTTTTCTTTGTTGCCAGGATGCAGCATGGATGAGATGGAGTCCCAGAAGGTTTTGGGATTTGTAGGGTGCAAGGACTGGAGTTTGGAGTAGTGGGCTTTGCGGTCTTTAATTATTATTTTTTTTTGCAGAGTTTCATAGTTGCTTATACTCTAGAAGGGTGTTAGGGTTTTTATGTTTTTGATATTGTTTCCATTTTTTGTCCCTTTGGTGCAAGGCTAGTTTAGTATCTTTTGATAACCATGGGCAGGGATTGGTTTTGATGCTTTTGGTTCGGGGGGGGGGGGGGCTTGCTGATTGAGAAGGGTCAGGAATGAGTGGTTAAAGTAGGAAACTGCATCATCTAGAGGAAGGGTTTTTAGAGGGGATTAGTCAGTATGCTATAAGCATTCGGAGAAAGTTAGAGAGTTGAAAGAGGAGAGGTTGCGGGTTTGGATGTAGTGGTGTTTTTGCAGTGGAGATGGGAGAAGGTCGGCAAAGGCTGGTAGGTGATTGCTGAGAGGATCAGGTAATGTTCTGGCTTTGGTGACAAGGTTTGTGTGAGTTGTTAAAATTCAGTCAATGATGGTACCAGAGGTACCATCTTTATTTGGTCTGGTTGTAGATTGTATTAGTTGGGAGAAGTTGTACAGGTTGGTTATGTGGGACGGGGCTTCAGAGTTAATAGTATTCCAGTTGATGTTGGTATCACTGAGTATATAGGTTTCATTTTTATATTGGAGGAGAACCAAGACAGGATGTTTTCAAGAGTTTTGATATTATCACCAGGGAGAATATAGAGGGCAGTGATACATATGGACTTGTGGTTGTTTATTTTTAGTAAGCCTATTATAATTTCAGCATTGGCAAAGGTTGGTATTTTATTGGAGTAGGGAGTTATGGTATGGGAGGTGGGGTAGATTATTGTTACTCCACCTCCTTTTTTGTGGGCTCTGTCATTGCGAATGATTTGGAAACCTGGTGGTAGGATTTCTCTATCTTTTATATAGGTTTTCAGCCAGGTTTCAGAAACTGTGGTAATGTTGGGGTGGTTATGGGAGAGCCAGGCATGGAGGTTAGGGATTTTCTTTTTTAGGCTTTGTGCATTAAGTGTTGTAAGGCGAATGGACTTTGAGTTTGTGGGTTGAGTGGAGGGTTTGGTGAGATTGATGTTAGAGATGGGTCTGGGGTTGGGGTGGTTGCTGCTGGCTAGTGAGAGAGAGATGTGGTGGAGTAGAAGAGTAAGACAATGTATTGGTCAAGGGTAGCTTGTGTTGTGTGAGAGTAGTGATTTTCTGGTGCCACATTTAAGAGGGGAGTACGGGGGGGGTTGGGTTGGGAGCGGTTTTGGTTTGAAGAAATAGATTGGGTTAGAGGTAGAGTTCATGTGAGATGGATGAGTAGGATGGGAAGTGAGGTTGATGGTAAGATGTAGTGGAGTGTGTGTGAGAGTTATGACAAGGGTTGGGAAAAAGTGTGAGACCGATAGGTAAGAAAAGAGCGAGAGATTAGTAGGGCAAATGGAGTTATAGGGAGAGATGTTCTATAGAGCATTGTAGGAGAGGTGGATGTTTGGGGTGATGTAGATCTACAGGTGGGTGGGGTTTGGCTTAGGTATGTTGTGATTGGAGAGGTGTTGGGTGGGGAAAAAAAGGAATAATTAGTAAAGCATATAAAATATTGCATGATAATTATAAGACTCAATTAGAGGAGCTTAGAAAGGATTGAGAAGAGAGACTGGATAAGCAATTCACAAAGAGACAATGGGAAAATATATGTATGCCTCTCACATATGCAACAAAGTCTAGAAGATTTAAGATCTTTGCCTGGAAGTGTTTGCATGGGTATTTTTATACCCCAAGTAGACTCCAAAGAATTTTTTCTCAGGTGGATAGCAAATGTTGGAGATGTGACAGGCAAGAAAGAGGTGGCTGGTAACATAATTTTTGGGAGTGTAGTGAGCTGGCAGACTTTAGGGATTCCATGCATACCACTCTATCAGAGATGCTGGGTGAGTGGATTGGATTGATTGGGGAGATGATTTTTTTTTTTCAGCTATGATACAGCTTCAGAATTGCCTAGACATAGTAAAGCCTTGCTGAGTCTAATTATGTTGGCTGCCAAAAAAAGCAATTACTAGAAAATGGAAATCAAAGTGTAGACCAACTTTACTAGAAGTAGTGAATATAGTAACAGAGATAAAACAACTGGAATTGGTGTCTTTAGAAAAGGGAAGAAGCAAACTACATAGGAAAAAAATGGGAATTGTGGGAACAATATATGCAGAGAAGGAACAAGGTTTAAGAGGCAGGATTTGAATGAGTCATATAAAGCTTAACTGACAATGACTGGGATAGATTATAAGTGATGTAAAATGTTTGCAATTGCAGTTGTTTCAATGGTGTCTGTGATCTATAATGTTTGCAACTAAAGTGGTGTTTTGTTTGTTTTTCATTTATATAAATGTAAGATTGCCTATGTCATATGTGATAATTTAATAAAGATGTTTATTGAAAGAAATAAAAAGGCATGTTTGAAGGCTATGGTTAAGTAGTAGTTCCAGAGGGCCTGATAGGTCATGTTTCATGCTCATTAGAAGACATCCTGTGATATTGTCTGAGCCCATAAATACAGTGTTCATGGCTTTAGACAGTGCATTGAGGACCTGTTCCCTAGTACAGTAGGGGGAGATATATTTGATGGTATTTCCTGAAGGGAGGTTGAGAGGGGTAGAGCTGGGAGCTGAATTTGTCTGCCAGTAGGTTTGCAATATCTTCTGGCTTCTCACTTTTTTAATTTCTCCAAATCTTTTGGGTTTCTAATACCATGGTGGGAATGGACCCCATCCCTAAATCAAAGTATGATTAAAGTTCATGTAATTAGTATTGTTTCAGTCTTTGATGTTAGCCAGAAGTGCTCTTCACAGAACTCGCAATGTACCTGGTAATGACTTTTGCAATTTGTATGGAATTACACTTGGCGGTAAATTATTCTTTATAAGACCCATTCTCCTACTACTACTACTACTGGAACTGTCTGGGTATCTTTCTTCTACATTGCCCTCGTTTCTGCCTGCAAATTCTGGTATTTTATGACTTTATGTCTCTCTGTATGTAAGACACTGTGGTCACTGGGTGTAGCAGTTTCAATGATCAGTGCTACTTTTGTCTTATTTTCATGGACTCTTTCATGGTTTTCTCGTATCTATTTTTGAATTGTTGGTAATGGATGATCCCATTTGATGTAAACGTCATCATTTTCTATGATGCATTGTGGCTCATGTTTCCAGTGTTTTTCAGCTACATCAGTATTATAATGCTTATACAATCCCCAATGCAACAGTCTTGCCCCATTATTATGCCTTTCAGCATACAGTCCTTTTGCCATTAGAATGTCACAACCAGAAAAAAGATGTGCAACTTTTGTTTTACAAAACCTACATTTATCTGTTTCTCCCACATGCTCAATGGACTTTGTAAACCAATGTGTACATAGTACACTATCATAGACCACCAATATTAACCTGTCAACTTTTGGTTTAACTTCACCTCTCTTTAACCATTCCTGTGTTCGAGTCTGATCAACATGAGGGTGTTCCAAGAGATTTCTGTACTTGCAGCTGTATTTATGCATTTTTCCACATTTCTTGCCTTCTCATCTGATCCTTCCCCTTATATTCTTTCTTTTGTTTTTTTTTTGGCACATTCATTTGCTGCCTGATTTTTATCGACTTCTGGTTTGATTTCCATTCCCACTTGACGCCAGTAGGGTTCTACTAAACTAAGCAGAGAACTCATCTTAGACTTGTTATCCTCATGTTTTAAAACTATCCTCATGTTTAGGTCTTTTGAGGTCAGTAGATGTGTATGCAATCCCATGATTGTAGATCTATACATATAATCAATTACGAGAAGGCCCATGTCTCCTTCAGAACTGGGAATATATAGTCTTGGTATGCACTGATTTTTACAAATCATTTATTTAATGAGCATGAAACATTCTTCTGTTTTCCTGTCCAACCTAACCAACACTCTTTTGGGCTAAAAAAATTCACAAAGCCGTAACCAGTGACACCAATAAATATTTAAAACTTTACTTTACTGAAATAAAATAATAACAAACCCAAGTAACTTAAGCGCTTTTCGTCAGGTCAAGTGCCTGACTTCTTCAGAGTATCACTAACTGTGGCAACATTTACAATTATATATTAATTAGAAAATTGGAAAATTGAAAAATTAAAAACTGAGAGCCTACTTTACATCATTATCCATTAAAATTGTTAAAGAGCAAGTAACCAAAACCCAAAATATGGATGATGAGTTAACATACAAACATAAATAGTGTATGTGTTTAGAATGTACGTGATACTGTAGGTCCACAAACCCTAATATAAACATGATTGTAAACCTTCACAACCCAAGAATAATAATAATACAAAAATATAATAATACAAAATAATATTGTTTACCTTTGTAAACTCTTCAGTTTCAACAAACTGGAAATTGAGCAAGTGTCATTTATACCTGGGTAGCAGTACGCATACAGCCTCACCTGCCAGCGTAATTCAGCTTCCTCTAACTGTAAAGATCTTGGACCACCCCTCTGGTTAACTGGAATGTGGTCAATAGCAGTAAATTTAAAGTTGTGGTTCAGATTAATAACAGTGTGTTTTGCTAGAGCATTTTCCATTTTTGAGGTTTTAATTGCGTATAAATGCTCATATATACGCTCTCTCAGTCTTCTAATAGTTTTCCCAATATAGAAGGCCGAGCATTGTTTACATCTAGCTAAATAAACCACGTAACAAGAGTTACAATTTAATTTAAAGTCTATTTTATATGTATGATTATTTATATAAAATTGTGTACCCTCCTCAACATGCTTACAGAAGTTACAGTTCTGACACTTATGCATGCCTACATTCGACCTGTAGCATGTTTTCTTAAACTCCAAGATATTTTTTAAATTTCTTCCTTTCTTGTATACAATCTTGGGGCAAGAACCTATTTTACCATAAATGTCAGGGTACGCTCTAAACAATTCCCAGTTCTTAAATATAATATCTATACATGATCCACTGCCTTTACTGAACGTTGTAATAAAAGTTGGTTTGCAGGTCTCATCAGCCAATGCTGCAAGTGATAAAGTTAAATTTACTGATGTATCATGCCCGTCCGTCCCATCAATGTCATTGGTCAAGTTGGTCCATGTATTGGTAAGAGGGCCCTTGGGGAAATTACTGACATTGTTAGTAGTACCTGGCAATAATGGAAAATAGATGTGTTGACATCTTTTGTCAGTAACTTCTTGTATTAGTTCGTCCAACAAATCAGTAGGGTATCCACGGGCCAGAAACATATTTTTTAAAGTTAAACATTCAGCATGGAAATCACTATCCAGCGAAACCATTCTAGCAGCACGGACCAGCTGCCCTTTAACATCTGATCTTTTTTGAAAAAATGGATGACAGCTGGTAAAGTGTAAAAAGGTGTTCGAATATGTTTCTTTCCGGTGGATTTTGGCAAAGAAGCAGTTGAGTGTTAAGTCCTTACATAGCCTTACATCTAAGTAAGCAATATTCTCTGTTGAGAATGTATGTGTGTACTGTAGGAAGGTGGTACATTGGTTAAAATACTGGACCATCCTTTCTACCTCACTCTCACCTGCCTTCACAAGTACAAAGATGTCATCCAGGAACCTAGTATATAATACAAAGGATTCGATATGTGGGTTTAGCTGTATAAAAACATAATGGGACTCCCAATAGGCCATAACCAAATTGGCTATACTGCCACCACATGGGGATCCCATAGCTACACCCACTTTTTGTTTGTAAAATTCATCCCCGAAGATGAAAAAGTTGTAGGACAAAATCAAGTCCCCTAACAGGGTGACTAAATAAATCTCCCTGTCCGGTGCATCATGCTTTTTCATCATGTGACAAACCCACTCCAACGCAATGTCTTGAGGTATACTACTATACAAGTCCTTAACATCTATTGTTACGAAATTTGCCTCGGTATTAAACTCAATGGCTCTCACTGTGTCCAAAAATGACCAGGAGTCCTTGCAAATATGATGTTCCATGTGAACATATTTCTGTAGTATGCCATCAATTAACTTTGCGCATGTGTAAGTAGGAGTTCCCCTACTATCCACTAGTAGTCTAAGTGGTGGGTTGTCTATGCTTTTATGTATTTTCGGGATACCAAAAACACATGCATACCTAGGATAGGATGTAGATAGGTATGCATGTGTCTTAGAGTCAATTCTACTCTCTATAAGTAAATCCTCGATGGTATCCTTAATTAATTTGTAGGCCCCATTAACCTCTGACCTAGAACTAAGGTCATATCTATCAGATTTCAATACATGGTACATTCGCTTCTCATAATCTTCTATAGTAAAAACTACTAACCCTCCCCCCTTGTCCGGTTTACAAAACCGTAAGTTTTGAGTACCAAGAAATTGAATAAAATCCATGTCTTCCTTAGAAGTGTTATTACTACCATACTTGTATGGTTTACCCAAATTTAAATGTCTCAAATCAAGTTCGCAACACTTTTCAAATAGTTCCAAGACAGGGTGTAATGGAGGGTTAAAAGTACTTAGTATATACAATCTGTTTGAAATGTTAGAATGGTTTCGCTGGATAGTGATTTCCATGCTGAATGTTTAACTTTAAAAAATATGTTTCTGGCCCGTGGATACCCTACTGATTTGTTGGACGAACTAATACAAGAAGTTACTGACAAAAGATGTCAACACATCTATTTTCCATTATTGCCAGGTACTACTAACAATGTCAGTAATTTCCCCAAGGGCCCTCTTACCAATACATGGACCAACTTGACCAATGACATTGATGGGACGGACGGGCATGATACATCAGTAAATTTAACTTTATCACTTGCAGCATTGGCTGACGAGACCTGCAAACCAACTTTTATTACAACGTTCAGTAAAGGCAGTGGATCATGTATAGATATTATATTTAAGAACTGGGAATTGTTTAGAGCGTACCCTGACATTTATGGTAAAATAGGTTCTTGCCCCAAGATTGTATACAAGAAAGGAAGAAATTTAAAAAATATCTTGGAGTTTAAGAAAACATGCTACAGGTCGAATGTAGGCATGCATAAGTGTCAGAACTGTAACTTCTGTAAGCATGTTGAGGAGGGTACACAATTTTGTATAAATAATCATACATATAAAATAGACTTTAAATTAAATTGTAACTCTTGTTACGTGGTTTATTTAGCTAGATGTAAACAATGCTCGGCCTTCTATATTGGGAAAACTATTAGAAGACTGAGAGAGCGTATATATGAGCATTTATACGCAATTAAAACCTCAAAAATGGAAAATGCTCTAGCAAAACACACTGTTATTAATCTGAACCACAACTTTAAATTTACTGCTATTGACCACATTCCAGTTAACCAGAGGGGTGGTCCAAGATCTTTACAGTTAGAGGAAGCTGAATTACGCTGGCAGGTGAGGCTGTATGCGTACTGCTACCCAGGTATAAATGACACTTGTTCAATTTCCAGTTTGTTGAAACTGAAGAGTTTACAAAGGTAAACAATATTATTTTGTATTATTATACTTTTGTATTATTATTATTCTTGGGTTGTGAAGGTTTAAAATCATGTTTATTATATTAGGGTTTGTGGACCTATTGTACCATGTACATTTTAAACACATACACTATTTATGTTTGTATGTTAACCTATCACCAATATTTTGGGTTTTGGTTACTTGTTCTTTAACAATTTTAATGGATAATGAAGTAAAGTAGGCTCTCAGTTTTTAATTTTTCAATTTTCCAATTTTCTAATTAATATATAATTGTAAATGTTGCCACAGTGAGTGATACTCTGAAGAAGTCAGGCACTCGACCTGACGAAAAGCGCTTAAGTTACTTGGGTTTGTTATTATTTTATTTCAGTAAAGTAAAGTTTTAAATATTTATTGGTGTCACTGGTTACGGCTTTGTGAATTTTTTCTGTTGGAGCTGCTTGACTCTTTTGGGCTAGTCAGTCACTCCAGAACTGTAAGTTAGGACAGGAAGGGCAAATTGGTTTATAGCTTGGACTTTACTAGACGTAGGTGCTGTTTTCAGTATATAGTCTTCTAAAATATTCCTTACTAAGTTTTATTCATGTTGGTTCTTGATTTATTGTTGATGCTTAATCAATTCCCAAATATTTGTACACTCCCTCTTGCTCAAGTTGTTTTATATCACATTCCTGTCCCAAACTGAAGATGTTCTTCGTGTTTCACTGTTGCAGCCATCACACTTGGGTTATCTACCTGCAGGTAGCCCGAATACCAGAGTCTTGGGATTTCTGCATCAGTTGCTGTCGTAGGGGTATAAAACATGCAGCCGACGCCATTACATCAGTCTTTCCTGCCAAGAAGGAGCCCAAAGCAGAAGCAGTTTGCGAGTGCCAGTCGGCCGCTACCTGAAATTTTTGGGTTTTTTTTGAGTTTCAGACCTGAAATCAGCTAAGTCCTCATTGGAGATTCTTTTTTCATGCTCTAACCTATGTCAGTAAAAAATTAACAATTGTCTTGCCTCTGGAAAGCAAATACCCCGCAGAGATTTTCATTCTTACTGCGTCACCTGTTTAAGCCAAGACCACGACATCCCTCGCTGTCGGTTTTGTGCCTTGTTTAATGCCAGAACCATTCATCGTCAGGCTATTTTTGTAGCTAAATTCTTTCTCTCTCATTCTCCGTATTCCGAAATGGCTTAGTTAAGCCATCTGACTGCCGATCTTCCAAAAAAATCACAGAGACAGACCGCATAGGTCAAAAACTGCTGATGACGCTTCTGCTAAGCTATTCACCAGTCCGCCGGTACTCAGTGAGGTGCTTTTGCAGCCCGTGATGCCCGCTTCTACAGATTCGCAGGCTTCTGCTGAGACCCATTCGGAGTCTGGTGTGACACAAGATGCTTCTTTGACTATGGAACCTGCGGATGTCTCTACCTTGGATGGGTCCGGAGCCACTGTGCAGCCACTGGCTTCTGAGGGTGTATTCTGACCTACCAGTATTCATGTTAAACTGACAACTTAATTTCCAACTAAAACTGCCGAGTTTCTCAGGCCCAGAGTTTGCACTACGCCTAGAAAACCGACGTCCAAAGTGCATGCTCATGCTCCCATGCCACAAAAACAAATGCTTAGAATGGCTGAAGACCTTATTACTCTAATTAGGAGAAGCCAGCCTTCCCCTGCCAAAAGACAAATAATTGAATTTCCTTCTGATTCTACAGACCAGGAGTCTGATGACTCTGACTCTTCTGATTATCAGGACATACCCTTATCTACCTATGAGGACTCAGATGCAGAGGAATCCATTCCCTCTGCCTCCCCTCCAGAGGATTTTTCTTTTGGTGAAACCTTGCATACCTTAAGAGAGCATTTCCGCTGGGAATGCCAGGACTGTCCTCAGTCTAAAAAGAGACTCAGGGATTTTTTAGATTTGCCTCAGCATAGGCCTCTAGCTATACCACCTGTCCTGGATATTGTAGATGATGTCTTCTTGGAGTCCAGCCGTACTCCTGACACCGTACCACCAGCTCATAGAAAACCTGACAGGTACTACAGAGTACCTGACACAAATTTCTCTTTAGGAATCCTACTGTGGATCCAGAGACCATTTCCCAGGGACCTAAAGGCATTAAGGCTACTTCTGCCAAAAACCCTACCCCTTCAGACAGGAATTCTGGAGCTTTAGACAGATGGGTTAAGAAGGTGTATACCTCTGCAACTCTTGCCATCAGAGCTTTGAATTGCCAGTTTCACATGTTGAAGTATCAGCAACATATTATAGAACTAATTAAACAAAAAATGGTGTTACTTCCAGATTATGCAGAAAATAAAGATTTACAAGAGTTAATGCATTTTGCAAACCAAGTTAGTAAACATAATTTGCAGTGTGGGTTTGATGCCTTAGAAGCATCTTGCAGGGTTGCTGTCACTGGGTCTGTACTGAAAAGGCATGCTTGGCTAAAGGAACAAGTCTTGCCTGATCATGTCAAAGCAAAATTACTAGATGCTCCATTAAATCAGGAGCGTTTGGCACAAAAGCAGAAGAAGTTCTTAAAAAGATGGCAGAAAAAGCTAAATATATGCAAACCATCAAAGATTTCTTACAGGTGCAGCCACCTAGATTCAGTAGGCATTGGCCTTCACAAAAACTGGCCCTTTCCAGTCCCTCTCAGGCCAAACCCAGGGGAAACAGACCACCAAGACTACAGTCTCGGGTATGCAGAGATCTAAACACTGGAGTGTTTCCACCTCAAAACCAGGGAGTGGTAAGCCACCTCCATATGGAAAAAGTTCACAATGACTTTCCAATTATCCTTCCCAGCCATGCCCAAGTACTTGTGCCCCTAGGAGGAAAATTCACCCTTCATGCAAAAAACTGGATGTCCATTACTCAGGACCGATGGGTTCTAAACATTGTATCCCAGGGATACAGATTCTACTTCCATGCACCGCGAACTCCAGGCGGGCTGCCAGACCTTCCTCCAAACCAGTGGGCAGAGGCTCAAACGCAAGTACTTTCCCTTCTCCATATCAGGGCTATTCAACCTGTTCCAGTAGAACAAAGAGGACAGGGTTTCTACTCCAGACTGATCCTGGTGCCCAGAATAGAGGACTCTTGGCACCCTGTCCTGGATGTATCTTTTCTCAACACCTTTCTGGTGGTCCCAAAATTCAAAATGCTTATACTGCAACAGCTTCTTCCTATGCTAGCCAAGGATGCCTGGTTAGTCACCCTTAACTTAAAAGAAGCTTATTTGCACATCCCCATAAGGGAGTCTTGCAGGAAATATCTACGTTTCAGGGCAGGCTCTATGCACTATCAGTTCTCTGCACTTCCCTTTGGCTAATCTGCTGTGCCAGAGTATTCACAAAATGCCTGGCTCCAAGCCATTGCATACTGTAGGCAGAGAAATATTCAAATCTACCTATAATTGAACGATTGCCTGATTCAGGCGAATTGCTACTTCAGCACCTGGCATTTGTAAAAGGACTCCTAACTTCACTGGGATACACCATCAAAGAAAATAAATCACAACCGGTGCCCAGCCAACAAATTGTATTCCTGGGCGCAAGCTTGAATACAACTTCCCAGATGGCATTCCTCACTCCAGAAAAGCAGGTCCATTTGATAAACTGTTTCAAACTAATGGCCAACAAGACCCAGCTATCTGCAAGGAAAATACTGCAAGCACTAGGGTTTATGGCCGCATGCATTCTGCTAATTCCATATGCAAGACTGCATATGAGGAAACTTCAATGGTACTTAAAATATCTCTGGTGTTAACATTCTCAGGACCTGGAAACAGTGATTCCTATCATACCTTGTCTAAGGGCAGAGTTCCTTTGGTGGGCAGAAGCATGCAACCACAACAAGGGACTTCCTTTCACTCAACCCCTCGCCGCCCAAGCCCTGACAACAGATGCATCAGACTATGCATGGGGGGCACACATGGCAGGCAAATGCATTCAAGGCAAAGGGAGCCCATAAGAAATTTCACTGCATATCAGTCAAAAAGAGATGCCAGCTGTACAGAATGCTCTGACAGTCTTCAAATACCTTATACTTCCAGAACAGTTCCTGATAAAGACAGACAACATCACAGTTATGTGGTACATAAACAAGCAGGGAGGAACTCATTTTTACCCACTCTGCAGGTTAGCCATGGCTCTGTGAAACACAGCATTGAGCAACTCATTTTTACCCACTCTGCAGGTTAGCCATGGCTCTGTGAAACACAGCATTGAGCATCCAAGTGCACCTACAAGCTCAATTCCTGCCAGGTAAGCAAAATTCACTGGCAGATGACTTAAGCAGAAATCTACCAGACCCTCACGGGTGGAAACTGGACCCCAACTCATTCAAATTTCTAACCCAGAGGTGGGGAACACCGGAGGTGGACCTTTTTGCCTCCCCCCAAAACTACCAATTGAGCAAATTTTGCACCAGGAACCTTCACAGCAGAGCCTGGAAGGTGGACGCCCTATCCTTTACATGGGAAAACATCTCAATTTATGCCTTTCCTCCTCTGCTCTTCCTCTCAAGAGTACTACTCAAGATCAAACAGAACAGGCCAAGGGCAATCCTTATTGCACCAGACTGGCCACGCCAGCACTGGTATCCACTCCTATGCAGTCTGACAGCAGTGCCACCCTGGCGCCTACATTAGACACCTTCTCTGCTGTCTCAGCAGGAAGGACAGATTTTGCATCCACAGCTGCAAACCCAAAACCTTGCAGCCTGGCTTATTCCCTAAGTGCACACCAGCATGTTCAGCAAACAGGTGCTGGACGTCATCCTTGAGGCCAGAAGGCCTAGTACTAGGAAATCCTATGCTGAAATGTGGAAAAGATATTTTTCTTGGAGTCAGTCTCAAGGAAAGGACACAGCTGTGCCCAACTTACCTCAAATCCTTGATTACCTAGCAGAGCTGCTTCACAGAGGTCTGTCCTTCTCATACATTAAGATTCATGCCTGTGCCGTCTCAGCTCATTATAATACTGAGCCTCCTCTCTTTTCTCACCCTCTCATCAAACAGTTCCTGAGAGGAGCTAACAATTTGAGGCCCCCTAGGAGAGCTCCCACCCCGACATGGGACCTTAACTTTGTACTGGAGAAGCTCCACACCCCCCCCCCCCATTTGAACCTGCTGCTTCAGCAGAGTTAAAATTCCTCTCTTGGAAAACAGCCTTACTTCTAGCTATTACTTCAGCAAGAAGAGTGTCTGCGTTAAAGGCACTAATGGCAGTGGAGCCCTTCATTATTTTCCATGCTGACAGGGTTTCCCTCGGGACTAACCCTTCCGTTATGCCCAAGGTGGTATCCAGTGTGGCTTTAAACCAATCCATCCATTTGTCAACCTTTTTCCCTAATCCTCAGAATAAAGGGGAAAGGATCCTGTACTCCTTGGACATGCACAGACAGCTCAGGTTCTACCTTGACAGGACTAAGCCTTTCAGAAAATCTAACCAGCTGCTAGTCAGCTTTGCTACAGGGGCAGAGGGCAAGACCATTTCAAAGCAAACCATTTCCAAATGGATAGCACACTGCATCCATTTCTGCTACAAGCACCATGGAAAACCTACCCCTCTGGGGATCAGAACTCATTCCACTAGAGCTACTTCAAATCTCTACAGCACTTCTCAGGAGAGTCCCTACCTGGGACATCCTGGAAACTGCAACCTGGAGTTCTGTACACACCTTCACCAAGCATTACCACTTACCTATTTTTTCGAAATCCAGAGCTGGATTTGCTACAGCCGTCTTATAAGGCCTGCTAGCCAGCCCTAACACCTCTTGACTGCCTCCACCCTTCCTCAGCTTTGGAAATCAACCCAAGTATGATGACTGCAACAGTGAAACACGAAGAACATAGTACAGTTGTGTACACATAGCATAAATGTAGATGTTCGAGTGTATTCACTGTTGCAGTCCTGGTTTCCTTCCCTCCATTCCCCCTGTTTTTTTATATCCTTTCTACCTGTCCTCTTTATGGCCATATTTTATGGCAGGGGCATTTACTTTTTACTGAAGGTGTTCCACACCAAGTAATAGCTTCCTATTTTGGGGGCTCCTGACATCTGGGGCAAGAAAAACTGATGTAATGGCGTTGGCTGCATGTTTTATACCACTGATGACCTGATGTCATGGAAGAGGCAACAGCAACGGACGCAGAAATCACAAGACTCT
Source organism: Protopterus annectens (assembly GCF_019279795.1). Lineage (NCBI taxonomy): Eukaryota > Metazoa > Chordata > Ceratodontiformes > Protopteridae > Protopterus > Protopterus annectens. The sequence continues at coordinate 63,822,999 of NC_056727.1, read as the reverse complement.
GTTTATCGAACTGACTGAGGGCTACCTGCAGGCAGATAACCCAAGTGTGATGACTGTAACAGTGAATACACTCGAACATCTACATTTATGGTAAGTGTACATAACTGTACTTTCTCTTGGTGCTGCAGCTTTCCTGCTTTAAAGGTTGCTTTTGGACATTTATCAAGACCAAATCAGATTCTTATCTCATCTGAAAATGTTTTGACCATTTGCAGTTGTGCTTTCAGTTCCTCATCTGAGGAACTACACAATTTTAAATCATCTAGAAAAAGAAGAAGAAAAAGAAAAATCCTTACACTTTTTTTTCCTGTGAACCAAATTGTAGCCATGACTTAATCTGTTAAGTATACATCTTAATGGGTTAAGTGCAAGACAAAAGATCAGCGGTGACAAAGTATCTCCCCTGAAGGTCCCCTGTTGAATTGTTACCACTGAAATAACAAAATTGTCCTTTATCATGGTGGTTTGCCACTGTTGAAATCAGTCAGTTTAGGATGCATCTTATACCTTTTTAAGCACTTTTTTATCCATGAATGTGGAATACTGTCAAATGCTTTTTTGTAGTCTATCCATGTCATACATAGATTCTTCCCCTTTTACAGTTCGCAATTATGGCTTAATTTAACAACAAATGATCCTTTGTTCCACAGGACTTTCTTTTATTACCCTTTTGTTCTATTGCCATGATTGAGTTTTCTTCTAAATGACTGTAAACTTTGTTGGTATCAATTCCAATGTATAGTTTATACATCGTTGGAAGGCAAATTATTGGTCTACAGTTTTTTTAGATAGCTTGCAGGTTCGCTCTTAAGTAGGAGTGTTGTGCTTCCTGTTGTTAACCAGACTGGTTTCTGTTCAAGTTGTGCATATAAATAGTTCTTACTCATGTCTAAATCTTCATGTAAAGATGTTAATACTTTTAGCCAGAAGTTAGGTACTGCATCTGGGATTTTCCAATTAGGATCTTTTCTCAACTTTGTTTCAATGTCTGTGGCCATTACTTCACACCTTTTCATAACTTGTACATTTGAACTTCTTAGTCTTTTTTTACGTCTTCTATCCATTTAGCATCTTTGTTATGTTCCACAGGATCTTCATGGATGTTTCCCCAAAGTGTATCTATTTCTTCTCTTTTTGGTGGTGTTTCAATTCCTTTTGCCTTGTTTCCCATTTCTCTATAAAACTTTTTTGGGTCATCGATAAATTGCTTGTTTTGTACTTTTTCTTTATATTTATCTGCATATCTTTTACATTTTTTTGACTGTGCTGATATTTTTAGTTTATTTGTGATGGTTCATGATAGATCTGTTCTGATACTGCGTATTGCTTTCATCACATCTATCTTTCTGAGTAGTTTTGTTGCTCTTGTATACTCTTCTAACAGTGGCACTTCTTGCCTTGATTGCTTTATAGTTTTCTCTATTTTATACTTCCGTGATGGCATTCGATTTCTCCCCTTCCTTTCCCTTACTACACTGTGCTCTTGTGGTAAGACTTTGTCTGAACAGTAGTATATCATGTTTACTTCTGTTATATCACATGAATCTCTGTGGACAGTCCTAATTACTGTGTTCATTTGTTTTATCAAACTTCTTTTTGGGTTTTATTTACCTTCTGTAGTCTAGTTCCTTCATTGATCTTAATGTGTCTGTCCATCTTTATTAAATCAAGCAACTCTTCTATTAGATCATTTTCTTCTAAACAGAGGGCACATTCTTTGTTCTCTATTTCCTGCAGGCGTTCTGTAGAAAGTTGCAGAACATCATTCTGTGCTATGTTCTCTTCAGTTTCATGGTGCGTCATCCATTGCTCTTTCATATGGAAACTCACGGGGCTGTCACTCGACAACATTGACTGCGTCAGAGTTGCACAGTTTCCTGTTCCTTCCCTTGCTGTGCAACTCCAACTGAACATTTTCTACTGGTTTCCTATGGAAGGTTCCAAAGTATCTTCATATGGTAGCTGATCAGATGCTTCCCACACCACTGGTTCTCCTTACTTTGAATGTCTATTGCTGTGTCCTGCTGTGATGTTATCTGAGTTAAATTTTCTACACTAAATGCTTCACTTCACAGCTAACCCAATTTTTTTGTAATGTAAGAGTTTCATGTCCAGATGCCTATGCCTGTATTTCTCTTCAAATACCTTTGGCGCTGCTGTTTTGTATTGATTAGTTTTGCTTTCTCCTTTGCACAAATAATGCATCATATTAAATTGCTTTTTCTTTTCCATGTCCATATTTCTTCTGCAGATGTCTACTGATCTTCCTGTTTCTCCTTAGTTTGGGGACTCATTTTTCCATCATGCTGTGATATAAACTGTGTTAGACATTCTTCACTAAATCTTTTACTTTGAAAGTATTCTGTAACTTCAGCTTCTATTTTTTAACTTCTACTGTACTAATCTGTTCCTGTGTTCCTCTTTGTGATCTTATTTTTTATTGTGAAATTTTTTATATGCGGATGCCTTTGCCTGTATCTTTGGGGCTGCATTTTTTTGTGCTGATTAATTTGGCTTTCTCCTTTGCAGAGATATTGTACCATATCGGATCTCTCTTTCTTTCCCATGTCCATATTTCTTTTTTTATCACTTTCAAAAGTCTCTAGATTTTGTTTATTTTTTCGCACGTAATCAGTTACTTCTTTTTCCAAATGGGCAAGGGTTTCTTGTTCTATGTTGTGTTTTTCATGGATCAGTTTTATTAATGAGCACAAATTTGCATTTGAATCTTCTGACAGTTTTTCTTGTGGAACTATTTTACTCTAATATCTCTCTTAATCTTTTCTTATATCTTCTATCTGGAAATTCTGGGCTTCTCGCATAATAGTAAAAATACATAATTTCTTTCTTATCCACAGTAGTCCACTGTATCATCTTTATGGCTCTTTTTTGGCCTATCAGTTTTTACAATTTTTGTGGACTACTACTTCCTTCTACAACAGGGTGCCATCCTTCCACTGAGCCTGGCCTAGCCCCATTGTAGGAATGTTTCTACGTCTTGAGGATTCTTCACTGTCATTTTTCCAATCCTGGCACCAGTGCATCTTCCAGGATTGGGCACTTTTTTATCCTGGGTCTTGTGCACCCAACTATCTTTTTTATTTTTTAACCTCCTTCTGTCCATGATATGTGCTGTATAAAATACAGTCTACATATTAGTGTCGTCTTGGTGAGATTTTGTGAAAATCATGGTCCACCTCGTGAAGGTACTCGCCAAGACTTGAGGATGAATCTGGTTCCAGTAATACTACTCTCTTTTGCTTGCTGATTTGTCATCTCTCCATTCGGACCCTGGGGTCAGTATAGGTGGCTACATAAACAATGAGCTCTGCACACAATTGTGTATTGGCTTTGAGGTTGTGGACATAGCTGAAGAATGCCTTGTGGTTGTCCTTGGCCTGGGAAGATAAATGTAACTCAAACTTGGCTTTGGCATACTTTATTTGTCCTCTGACTTGTTGTTTAGTTTGAGTTTGATGAAACTGTTTTTATCCTTCTGGGTGCTACACCTTTTCTTCCTTCTGTTATATAGCCTATTGATAATGTGATTCCACCAGGATGGCTTGTTTTTTTAGTTAGTTAGTTAGTTAGTTAGTTAGTTAGTTAGTTAGTTAGTTAGTTCTGTACTTTTTCTTGGTGGGTAGAGCTGCCAAAATGCAGATATTAACATGCTTTCTTTAAACAGTTTTGCATAAGCAACAGTGTTCTCAAGGTTTATAGAGCTTGACATTTTGCCAATTTATCACTTAATAGTAGGAAGTTAGAGTAATATCTGACCACTCCAGGGTTAGCTGGGGCTCTGGGTTTTATTTTTGCTTCAAATGAGCCTGTTTTATGGTCTGACATTAGCAGAAAATACATTACACTAGGGGGTGTGCAGCATTCTCTTGTATTAATGAGAACCAGCTGCAGTATGTTTGCTCCCACAGTAACCATACTAACGATCTGGTCAGGGAGTTTGTGTTTACAAAATCCAGGAATCTCTGTGCTAGCACCTTTGGTGGTGTATAAGATTCCCAGTTAATACTGGGCTAATTAAAGTCACCCATGAGTATGGTATTGGGTAGGATGGTGTTTCCAGTAAGCTTAAATATATCTTATGGATTTCATTGGTCACAGAGGGGGGACCTATGGCTTGCAGTGAAGTTATATGGGATTTCAACTAGGCTGATTTGAATGTGAAGAACCTCAAGTGCTTCAGCCTGTTTGACCAGACTGAAGGTATATTTATTTTTGATGAAAATCAAAACACCTGCACCTTTAGTCCTCGTCTGTGTAGTAGCTGATCTAAATATGTGGAAGGCATTATAGCCTTGTACTGCCAATGTGCTCTACACAGCTTTAAACCATGCCTCGGTGACTTCACAGACATTGGGATTCTTTAGCGTGAGGAGAACTTGTAGGGAGTAAAGTTTCTTATTATACAACATATAAATACACTTTATGGTATGCATCTGGTGACCATTATGTAGTCCTAACAAATGTATCATAATATGATTTACTTTGGGGAAACATTATACATGTCCGGTTTCATACGTTTTGTTTTTTTTACTTGCATATTATATAATCTCTTTACAGTTATGTTGGTTCACATCGGTCATTAAATTGATAAATAGTTGTTTCACATGTCTGTCTTTAAGGCTGATTGTGATATGCGACTTGTATTAATACATACTGTGAAGCAGTCAATAGATATGGCAGTATAGTATGACTTGCCATGTGTATTACATCCATATCAGTGTTGTGAGAGTGACTTCCTTTCCATGGCCTTCATTACTCTTCAGTAGCATTTATTGTGCATAGTTTAACCTGTAGTTTATTACACAATACATATGCATATGACTGCTGTCATGTTTTGTACAGACCTGTCATATCAACATTTTGTACAGAGTCACACCATGGATGTGATGTCTGCCTATGTAGTATGTAATGGAAATGTATTTTAACTAGCATATGCATTTCTTTGCATGCCTTATCACTGATTGGGTTTTATTTCAGTCAGATTTTGTGTATGACTGTGATGTACATTACACATCATGTTGTAATTTATTATGGATTGGATGTATGCCTGATATAACATAAGGTGTTATACTTGGATATGTATGGACAGCCATGTAACATCACATAGATAGCAGTACAACATGTAGATTGCATAACTTTTGTATGCATGTTCATTTATTCATCAATTTTTTGATTAATACCTGTTATGTATGGAAAATGTTTTCCTGTGTTCAAATTTGACAGAGAGTGTGACCCGTGCCAGATCACCAATGGGATGTTGATTCACCAGACCACTGCCAGATGAGTCGGACTCCAAGAATCAGGTTGATGACCATGATGGGGATCATGGTTTTTGATGACGACAGACAGGGACCTTCATGTGCCATTGTTTCTGTGGCTCATCGGAGAAGACAGATCCAGGATGTAATCACAGATGTCTTCCAGATGTAAACAAGGGACATAATGGGTAACTTCTTTCAGGACATAGCATAGGCCATGCACAACTCCTTCCAGAAGATCACTAAAGAGATCTTTTGTGATGTTCATCTCCATCAGGGTGGTCCTTTAGGAATGCAATGTGTGTGATTCACTTTTGTAATGCTGTCGCCATGGTGTTTTTCATATTCAAATCTGTACAGCCTGGGCAGACTCGTGTGTACAACCCATATTACAGGCATGCTTTTCTGTTGTACATCTTAATGCGTACTGCACTTATTAGGTTATATGTGGCTTTATCTTGCTGCTATAGCATAACAGACATTACCAAATGATACATATGTTACCATTATTATTTACATGGTCATCACATGCTGTCATTACTTCATATGTTGCTTCCTATGGCAAGGGTGCTTCTCCTTTAATCTGTGTATGTGTGTGTACTCCAATGCATGCAGTACAGCATAATATTGTTATGTCCGATTCACTCTGGCCCTGTATGTGACAGGTATGACTGTTGCAGTTAGCATAGTGCGAGTGGGACACAGTTGTTCTACTTGTGTTGTTCTAGACTCTAGTTTTGAAGGATGACAGCAACTCGCATGCTACATTATTTCCATTTTTATTGCATAAAACAGTGAGGTCATTCAAGTGTGTTTATTTGCACATTATCCATGTGTATGTATTGCAAATAGTTTTCTATTGATATTTGTTGTCTTATGTCTGCTCAACAACATCAAATGTCCTTGATTTTGTAACTTAATGTAACATTTTTGGGTCAAGCTGTCTCACTAACACAATGGCTTGCATGTGCCATCTACCAACAATAATTGTGCCATGTTGTTGATTAGTACTGTGACAGGTAATTGTGAGCATGTACCCTTCACATACTGCATTGATATTCACTGGTCCATTATTGAATATATAGAGGTGATGGCTTTGCTTAGCATCATTTATGAGTCCTTTCTTTGTCTGTATCTTACTTATGGCATTAACCAGTCTTTTTGAAAGTAGCTTATATAGGACATGTATTCACTGGTTAGCATACATGTCCGTGTGTACACCTTTGTAGTACATATGCACTGATTTAAATGGATGTATATGTGAATGACCATAACATGATTGTTACAAAGCCGCCCTTGAATGCAAAACCACAAACTAGTAAAACCAAAAACGGCAAGCAGCACTGAAAGCAGAGTCGTAGGACCGATAACTTTCCAATATATGCAATTTAATAATGAAATACAATACACTAACACAATAAACTGAGTGCTTTCGGTAGGGTCAGTGTCCTACCTTCTTCAGATACCATACAGGTCAATTAACAGGGTTTTTAAATCATTAGAAAGCCACAATTAAACAATTAACCAAATGCCAGAATAACTCAACTTGTCCTTAAAGGTGCAGTGGATATCTTGGTGTTGTGCACTACCATATGTAAACCAATATAAGCACACTTTTCTCAAATTTAATAAATAAAAAATGCTGCATATTCTTGCCTAAAAAGTCAAACATAAAATCTATTAAATACAATTAATATAATTGTGTAAATATAATATAAGTTTAGCATAGATGTCCAATGTTTTTCAAAAAGATGAATAAATAAATAAATACATTTAAATCTGTATGCAGTATGTATAAAATACTGTATAATATATTATAATATGTTATAAAATGTATCTAAAAAAATAAAGAGGTCATGGTATTCAGCTAAAATCATCTTTTCAAAGCTAACCATTTCAAAATGCTTTTAATAGATATATATTCATTAAGACCAGGGTATATGTGGGCTTCAGTTCTAATCTGCCACTTAATTTCATCAATCTCTAAATTTAACTGCCACGGACCCCCTCTAGGGTCCGGGTGTCTTTGTTGTAGGATTGAGAATTTAAAACCATGACCTCTTTATTATACTAATATGGGTTGTCAGGCCTATGATTTGTATATGGCATTCAATTGTAAGTTTAAGTTGGTAATGTGTGTCAATAATGGGTAAAATGTTTAGAGTACTAATTTTTGGTCGCCCCTGGCATGTGTTCTTATATGTGAAGATTTTTAACATACTTATTTATAGGTTTTAGATACATTTTATAACATATTATAATATATTATACAGTATTTTATACATACTGCATACAGATTTAAATTTATTTATTTATTTATTCATTCATCCTTTTGAAAAAGATTGGACATCCATACTAAATTTATATTTACACAATTATATTAATTGTATTTAATAGATTTTATGTTTGACTTTTTAGGCAAGAATATGCAGCATTTTTTATTTATTAAATTTGAGAAAAGTGTGCTTATATTGGTTTACATATGGTAGTGCATAACACCAATATATCCACTGCACCTTTAAGGACAAGTGAGTTATTCTGGCATTTGGTTAATTGTTTAATTGTGGCTTTCTAATGATTTAAAAACCCTGTTAATTGACCTGTATGGTATCTGAAGAAGGTAGGACACTGATCCTACTGAAAGCACTCAGTTTATTGTGTTAGTGTATTGTATTTCATTATTAAATTGCATATATTGGAAAGTTATCGGTCCTACGACTCTGCTTACAGTGCTGCTTGCTGTTTTTGGTTTTACAAAGCCGCTCTTGTAATGTGTAACTTGTTAAATGAACTTCCTCCATTTTGTTGTGCTGTACTTGTGTACACAGGATTGTCCTTTGATCAGTCCTACACATGTATGATGTTATTTATGTCTGTAATGGTGATCACACCACCTGTTGTACTATATTTGCATGACAGTATATGTACATATGTGATATCCAAGACTACTTTTGTTGTGTACCTATGTCATTTGCTGTTTAATTGTTGCACATTACTGTGTTGTTTGTCATTTTTACACAGACATGTTTATAGCTGTCCCAAATGCACTATGCATGTGTCAGATGTTGGCAGTTGATTCGGTGTACCTTGCAAGGCCTTATAGTCCATCTTGTGTTGTGGACACATGCAGTTGCACTTGTGTCTCCTTAGCTATGGTTGTCCTGCTCTACTGTGGGCTTACTTTGTCTTGCTGGCATTTCTCCGCTGTTGCAGGCCTATGCTGTCCATCTCCCTTCCCCCTTACAGCTTTGCCCTACTTGTCTCACATATACATGGCATGTGTTATGTGTATGTTGACCTTCCCAAAATGTATAGTTATTGTAATGTAGATGTACTGGTAATATATGACTATGACCTTGTGCCACTATGATGGGTATTATACACATGCAAGGCACATGCACACAAGGTGTTGGCAGTTGAGTAGGTTCCATCAGTGTTTATGTTGTACTTGTGTGATGTGGATTACCCAGATATTTCTGTGCTTCCTGCCTATGTACAGGCTTGCATTTCTTTGCTTTCATCAATCATATATGCATCACCATTTGTATAATATTCCATGTCATTGGTGTGGGTATGTGTATGAGCCTTCTTTCATTTTGGCTTATGTAATGTCATTTCATGTCACACAGCTACATTGTATACCTGAACACCCATATGTATTGCCTTTGGCAGGGCATGTGTTTTTGACATATGGATCTTATTTCTCCTGTTTTTGTGGTGTGTATACTTATTTGGTGCAGTGGTTAGCATTGTTGCCTCACAGCAAGAGGTTCTCTGGTTCGATCCTCGGCTGGGATGCCTTCTGTGTGGAGTCTGCATGTCGTCATTATGGTCGCGTGGGTTTCCTCCGGGTGCTCCGGTTTCCTCCCACATACCAAAGTCATGCTGCAGGTAGATTGGACACTCTAAATTGGCCCTAGGTGTGAGTGCATGTGTGTGTGTGTGTGTGTGTGTGTGTGTGTGTGTGTGTGTGTGTGTGTGCGCGCCTTCTGTGGAAGGTTGGGCACCGGGCTGGCAACTCGACACTGTAAAACTCCACTGCCAATCATGAGCGGACAGGTGATCCGCTGTGGCGACCCCTAACCGGGAAAAGCCGAAAGATGAAGAAGAATAATACTTGTTTATGTATGTATTATACAGCCACATTAACCTTTGGCTGTGATAATGCTGTTTGGCACTGTGTTTTGTTGCTTGCATTTCCCATGCACAGTTGGAGGTTCTAGTCTGTCCTCCACTTGCATTTCCTGGCCTGCATTTGCTCATCCTTGCTGTTGCTTGCTTACACTTGCACTGCCAATAGCCTAGTGAATGATTGGATACGATATCCATTGTGTGCTGCAAAGATAGTAGTCCTCATTTAGTGTTGCCCAACACATACCTACCATGAGTCATACTCATTCTGCTATGACTGCCACACAGTTTGCAACATCTCAACAATGACTTGTGCTTTTCTGCATATGTATTTTTGCAATGCACCATGTCTGGTATGCATCCCTAACCTGTGTCATTTTACCTTCTCCGTGTTCCATGTATGTATGTATGTATGCTGTCTGTATACCTTAGCTATCCTTTGTGTATTTTTGACCGTACTGTGTCATGTCTTGTGATATTTGTCATATGTTTGAACTTGCTGTTTTGCCCACCTCCTCCGTCCATATCTTTTCCTTCCCTTTTATTCTAAAAAAAAAACAAACAAAAAAAAAATGGGGCCTATTCCCACAAAAAAAAAAAAAAAAATGCCTGTGTCCCTCTGACCATCCTATTCCATCATACCTGTTGTGGGCCCCTCTTATTCATCCTCAACCCACATCTGCTTTTCTATCACCCTATTTCCTTGGGTGTGTGCATTACTTGTGTTCTCCACACTTGTCCCGCACCCATTGCTAGCTACTGTTAGCCATGGCGAAGTGGCTGTGATTGTCCTTCACCTTACTTATAGCATAGGATCATAGCAAGTTACTAGGCTACTGGCCCTGAGGCCCTTATAAGCCTAGCAAATAAATTAGCCCATGTTCCCACAAGTCAGCACCCGATGCCCCTGTCCAGCAGGGATGCAGGTGGAATCCCAGGGGTGTATTTTCTGTTTCCCATCCAGTCATCCAGATTCCTCTTAAATAGGGCTAATGAAGTACTCTGTTTGACATGGAGGGAGTATATTCCACAGGTGGGAGAGTTTAATTCTTTTATTAGAAATTTTGCAGATTATATTGAATTCCGCAAATTGTGAGGGGTGTATTTATATATGTCAATTTACGAATTATGATGATATTCGTAAGTGTTTATGGATATTTGTCATTTTTCACATATAATGGCTGATGCACATTTCTCTTCATTCATTACTTTCCACGCATTAATATAATTTCTGTTAGGCTTGTAAAATTCCATAGATGTGCATTGGTGATGCACGTATATGTATTACTTCATGAATAACTTTTCCTGGAATACATGTTTGACATGACTGATTGTGGTTGCACTGATGTCGTCGGTTATGTCTGCCTTACGCTGAGGTATTCTCCTTAGAATTGGGCATATTTGCATATTACTTGGTTAGCTGCAATTCTAGCATAGAACCCATCAGATTGCGCCAAGTTCTGCAAACTTTATGGAATCTGACCCAGAGTCTCATAGTAGAAGGACAAATTCTATGAAATTTGATACTTGATAATGAAAAAGGAAACAGCTAACCTTAAGCCAGTTAAATCTGTTTGGCCCAGTAGGATCCCATTCTCACAAGGGCACACCACATTAGGCTATGACAGGGTCAATAAAGCCTTATGTGACCCACAAAACTTGCCTGAGAGAGACAACAGCAAAGTGGAAGGCATTTTTGTACTTGTAGTCTTGCTTCTGCAATATCTACTAGTCTTTTTTCCTGGAGTGACTACATTTCCTGTCATGCATTGCACACTAGTGTAGCATAGGTTCCTAGGTTAGTACTAGGCTAACTGCCCTTGCAAGCCATTTTAAGCCTAGCTAATTATCCCCTGTGAGATTCAAACCCTGTACCTTGTGTTTGTAAGGCACACTATTATTGTAATTTTATGTCTCTTATATGACTTAAGGTGTTATTCATGTATCCATTGTAGACAGTTAGTTGCTGTTGCTGAGTATTTAACAGTTTTCAACCTAACAGTGAGGTAAGAGGAACTGTGCAGTTTTGTGTGTCGCTGCCGTTACTATTATGCAAGATAATACCAAGTTTAATTTGAAGTTTGACAGTGATACTGGGTTTTCTTTTGCTTCTCTTGCTGTTGTAGGAAGTATGATTGTATACTAATTAATGTAATTATGAACAATAACTATGGAGTAGTCAGCTTGACCCGCAGTAGTGGTGCTGCGGTAGCGTTGTCACCTCACAGCAAGACGTTGTCCCATTCGATTCTCAGCTAGAGCGTCTTCTGTGTGGAGACATGCGTGAATGAGCGTGCCTTCGTTGAAGGTTGTGCATCAGGGCTGGTAACTCTGCACGTACAAATCCACTACCAAACATTAGCGGACCAGAGTTCCGCTGTGGCGACCCCTAACCGGGATAAGCCGAAAGACACAACAACAATTATGGAGTAGTCAGCTTGATCCACCACAAAAATAAACACCAACCAGCACGTACAAAAAATACCTAGGTACTGAGATGCGAGGTAACGTCTGATCAGCAAGACTTGGGTCAAAGTTTTATCATTTCAGTAGTATGGCAGGGAAAACTTACTGCAGTTGCAGGTAGGAGCAAAATAAACCCATATAAGTGAAGTGAAGCACAGGGTGTGTTTGTGTGTGTGTATGGGGGGGGTCTATATCATGTTGTCGAACTCTTAAAAGTGTGAACATCATATGGTCAACACCATATGATCGAACTTTTAAGCTTAAACAGTTCGGGTAGGTTTTTTTCTTCGGTTTATTTTTTTTTATTACATTTTTGAGCTTTTAAAAGTTCAATCATATGGTGTCGACCATATGTCATTCGAATTTTTAAAAGTTTGATTATGTGTTGAATGGCTGGAGCCAGTGTTGGATAGAGCTGTGATTCCACTTGATTACAAAGGAAAACAACAACAGAAACAACTTGACTCATAAAGGTATTGCAGTGATACCATATTCACAAAAAAATGTCCAGGGAATCCACACAATAAACCAAAACTCGATCAACACCACGATCCACGATAGCCAAATTCTTTATTGAATGAAACACAAAAACTGTAGGTTGAGCGCTTTCATCTACACAACGTAGATTTCTTCAGAACATCTGATGCTTTTAATCCTTCACTTTAAATACTTAAAAAAAAACCACCAAATCAACCACCTGATCAATTATACATTCAATTAAGTTTTTAAAAACACATAACATTCTCTTCATCATCATTTATACGTGAAAAAATAATAATTAAATAAATATAATACTATAATAAATCTAAACAATAATAATAATAAAATTCCTTATAAAAATATATCCACCTTTTCTGGGAAGAGAATTTATACCATATGATGTGTTAAATAAAAAACAAACAGGGAATAAGTATCAAAAGGCATACATATTACAATATGGACAGCACGTGGGAGAAATTAGGAATATCTTGGAGAGAAATTGGAACATACTAGTGATGAAGGGATTTGTGACAAAATAGGAGACAAACCTACCTTCATCTACAAAACAGGCTTGAACCTTAAGAGAATGATCGAGGTCAAAACTAATAACCGATATAACGTTGTGAATAGAGGTATGACAGGGACCAAGCAATGTGGACATCGTAATCAATGTTCGTTTATTCTACAGACAGAGAGTTTATGTTTGGAAAATAATATTAAAAGTAGAATATTTTTTAAAAGAGGAAACTGTCAGACCCAACATATAGTATATTTGGGAAAATGTATGTCTTGCCCCAGTTTTTATGTTGGAAAAACCGATAGAAGGTTACGTAATAGAATATATGACCACTTATATTGTATTAAAAAGAAAGACAAGAACAATGCTCTATATAGACATTTGGAAGAGAGTGATGGTTGTGATTCATTTAGATTTGCCATTCTTGAAGTGGTCAAGAGTAATCCTAGGGGGGTGTGATATCAAATCAATCCTGGGGGAAAAAGAGATAAAATGGCAGATTAGACTGAATGCTGCCAGCCCACCAGATATTAATGAATATATCCCTACCAAACCTCTGTTAAGAAATTAACAATAGTATATATATGGAACTAAAGGTCATCTTTATCCACTTACATACTATATATGTACTCATATATTTCAGTATATAGGAACACAATACATTGTGTATTTTTAAGTATGAATTTTAGGTGTTTTTACTTACTGTCCGTTTTGTATTATAGGGAATTTTATTATTATTATTGTTTGGATTTATTATAGTACTTTATTTGAAGACTTTACATTAATTATTATTTTTTCACGTATAAATGATGAAGAGAATGTTGGTATGTGTTTTTAAAAACTTAATTGAATGTATAATTGATCAGGTGGTTGATTTGGCGTTTTTTTTAAAAGTATTTAAAGTGAAGGATTGAAAGCATCAGATGTTCTGAAGAAATCTACGTTGTGTAGATGAAAGGGATACCATATTGTCAGATTCACTTTAGAAAATGGTTGAACTGGATTGGATTTTGGGGGTGTGTATTATAGAAAGCTGTACCGGCTGCCTAGGTTTTGCATACACTTCCTACATCCTTAAAGAATTTGGATTACTTTCCTGATGCCAAAACTTGTTTTTAATTACTACTGTAAACTGTTCATACATATGATCCTTATCCTTACTATTGCCCTTGTCATTTGGGTTATCTTTATTGCTAATATTGTGGCCTGGGCCACGGGTGGAAATGGTATGCAAGCATTAGTATGCTTACCCAGTATAGTAAATAAATAAAAATAAACTTTCAGAAATACTAATTAGTGGAGTGTGGTGGTGTGTGAGCAATGAAATTTCTAAGAACATGCCAGGGATTATTATTATGATTATTACTAGTACTAGGAGTGGTAGTAGGTGTGGTAGTAATAGTGGGGGAGTGGTAGTAGCAGTACCAGTTTTGGTAGTACTGGCAGTGGTAGTGCTAATAGTGGCGGTTGTAGTGGTAGTAGCATTAGTAGTTTTAGAATTAGTGGTGGTACTAGTCGCAGTAGTGGTAGTACTGGTAGTAGTGGTGGTAGGAGTAGTAGTAATAGTGGCAGTAGTACTGATAGTAGTGATAGTTGTAGCGGTGGAAGTAGTAATAGTGGTGGTAGTACTGGTAGTAGTGGTCATGGTAGTTGTAGCGGTGGTAGTAGTAGTAGCAGTATTGAGCATTCTGAAGACGTTCAACAATTGTATGTAGTTTTGTGGGAATAACACTGAAACAAGATATGAAAATTAAGTGTGCAAGAGACTCCAACAATACAGATCAGCTGCAAGAGGCGATTGGAAGCTCAATATGAAGGTAGAAAGGAGTGATACAAAATTGAAATGTATAATGGAGTTTAGAAAAGTGTCATTCTCTGTTTGGCCCTGCAGTCTTCCCACAACCCTCAAGTCCATCCCACTGACTCATTTGTCTTGCACTTCTTTGTATCCAAGGATATTTGTCATTGGATACAAGAGTTAGGGACTGTAATGAATCAGAATATTCTACTATGTTTCATGTTTCTAGTGAGTTTATTTCAGAGTAACATTGTCTTCTTGTCTGTAACAGATACAGAAGACAGTAGTATATGGTGAATATTTAACTTATCGAGACAGATTAATAGTTTATTTCTGTTCATAGGTAGGTACTAGGCTATCGGCACAAGGGTCTACATAAGCCTAGCCAACAAATTTACCTGGTTTACGCCACCCAAGAAAGTTATTTTCCTGTGCCACTGTCGAGCAGCGACACAGAAGTGATCCCCGGGGTGTATTTCCTATTTCCCATCCACTCAAGATTTTTCTTGAAGAGTGCTAATGAAGAACTTTGCTTGACATAGATGGGTAGCCTGTTCCAGAGTACGGGAAGTCTCTGGGACAGGAATCTATTCCTCCAACATGTCTTGTTTATTGTGGTGACAAGGTTTAGGTCCCTAGAGCGTGTACCTCGGAGGGATTGGGATTTCTTTAAGTGTAGCATGTCCAACAGCTCTGGGTTTGACATAGCTTTATATGTTAGGCAGAGATCACCTCGGAGTAGGCGATATGCTATGGAGTAAAGCTGGAGTTTTATGAGGCGGTCAGTGTAGGGCATTTGTTTGAGGCCAGTAATCCTCTTTGTGAGGTACTTCTGTGGCCTTTCCAGCTGCTGCAGATGTCTTGTGATGTACATTCCAAAAGGGGCATTGTACTCTATAATGGGTCTAATGAGTGTCGAGTAGAGGGGAACAATGACCTCTTTTTTCCTGGATGAGAACCCTTTTATGATGAGGTGTGCCATATAGAAGTACTTCCTGACTACTGTGGCGATGTGACTATCAAAGGAGAGACTACTGTCCACCTGGGTCCCAAGGTCTCTCATCACACATTCAGTGTTAAGTAGATTGCTGCCTATGTGGTAGTTCATGGGTACAGAGTTTTTACGAAAGGGGATGACACTGCACTTTTTGGCATTGAGCTTGAGGCCATGCCTCTGACACCAGGCATCTGTCTCAGCGAGGCCCTTCTGTAGGATGTCCACATCATTTGGGGACTTGACTGTGGCTCCTAGTTTGCAGTCATCTGTGAACTTCATTAGCCAGAGGCCGCCTGCATTAGCCTGTACTTCAGAGAAGTCGATACCAAACAGGAGAGGTCCCAGGACGGAACCCTGTGGTACTTCACTTGTCACTGCTTTGAAGTCAGATTTGGAGTCTGCAACTTTTACAATGTGGGTTCTGTCAGTGAGCCAGTTCGCAACCCATCTTGTGACGTAGGGATTTATACCTAGTTTAGTGAGTTTAATTATAATTCCAGAATGGGGGATGGTGTCGAAAGCCTTGGCAAGATCAAAATAGGCTGTGTGAACCACCTTACCCTCATCTACGGCTCTGATGACTGCCTCAAAGAAGTCGATAAGATTCAGGAGGCATGATCTGCCTTTCACAAACCCGAACTAGGTGGGATCCAGAGTTTGGAGGTTACCAATGTCTTTGTTTATGAGTTCCATGATGATACGTTTCATGGTTTTGCATACCAGGCTCGTCAGGCTAATAGGGAGATAGTTCCCTGGATCAGTGGTGGCTCCCCCTTTGAGGAGTGAGATAACTGTTGCTGTGCGCCATTCAGTGGGCACAAAGCCTGATGCGAGGCTATTATTGAACATGAGATTACTGATTAACATTCTTCTGACAACATATAAAATAAAATATATTGTTTTGTTTTTAACACACAGTAATAGCTTATATTCTTAATGCCTTATTTGAAATAAGATATAGTTTTGTTTTAATACACAATAATAGCATGTATTACAGATACCTAATCTTTATGTTATTTGTATTTGTTTACCAGGGTACAGCACAGGTCTCCAGGGACCTTTTTCAGACGCAGCCCAAGAGTGCAGCCTGGTTAAGTGACTTGCTTAGAATCACACATTTAGGCAATGGAGGCTGAGGGACTCAAGCTCTGTACCACTGGACCACAGTAAACAGCTTGTTGTAATCTCAAGTTCAGAAGGCTATGTGGGAAGAGACTAAACAAAAGATAATGCAAAAACTGAGAAAATGGAAACTTTGTTACATGGATATGGATAGTAAGACTCAAGCAGTTAAAATGTTTTTAGCCTGATTAGTCTTATACACAGGTCAGGCATATGTTTATCAACCAGAAGAGAAGTTGTGGATAGCAATTAATAAAGAGCTCGAGGACTTTTTCTGGGAGAGGAAGACGGCAAGAGTCAAATGGGATAAGCTGATTCTCCCAGTAGAACAGGGTAGATTGGGATTACCACATTTGAAGGGGTATTTCACAGCTGCACAGTTAAGGCTCCAATGCATAGCACAAGCAAAATAATTATAATTTAAAGTGGAAAGGGATGATGATGAAACGGGGGAAGCTCAAAAAGAGAGAGACTGGGATTTTAGGTGCAGGCCTTTATGGAGAGTAACAGTAATCATACAGAATATTATATCTGTAAGGTAGCAGAAAGTATCCTAAGAACTAAGCCAACACTGGAATGGGGAAAGGAGATTCTGCCAATAGGGATGACTGCAATTAGGGATCTAGACAATAGGCAAGATGGGGCTGGAATTTATTGGAGAAAACTGGCAGAGGATCCAAGGTATTGGGAGCAAATAGCTAGAGAGGGGAAGGTGGTAGAATGGGAAGATGCTAAGAATTTATTTGGACTGCAGGTTAGAGATTGTCTTCCTGTCAAGGATTGATATCAGAGTATAGGCAAAGAGAAATAAATTGGGGGTCCTAAACAAAAGACCAGCACTGGGTAGAGTTTTTAGGAGAAGAAGAGAAGCTGCCATTAAAAAAGGAATAATTAGTAGCGCATATAAAATATTGCATACTAGTTATAAGAAGCAATCAGAGGAGGTTAGAAAAGATTGGGAAGAGAGATTGGATAAGCAATTCACAAAGAAACAATGGGAGCATATATGTATGTCTCCCAAATATGCAACAAAACCTGGAAGATTTAGGATTTTTGCTTGGAAATGTTTACATAGATATTTTATACCACAAGTAGCATCCAGAGAATTTTTCCTTGGGTTGACAGCAAATGTTGGAGGTGTGACGGGGAAGAAAGTGGTAGTTGCAAACATATTTTCTTGGAGTGCAGTGAGTTTGTGGACTTCAAGGATTCCCTGCGGGATGCACTGTTGGAGATGCTGGGTGGGCAGATTGGTGTGACAAGGGAGATGATTTTTGTGATACAGTATCGGAATTGCCTAGTCATGGTAAGGCCTTGCTTTGTCTAATTATGTTGGCTGCCAAAAAAGCAGTTACTAGAAAATGGAAATCAAAATCTAAACCAGTTGTACTAAAATGAGTGAATATGGTAACAAAGATAACAATACTGGAACTGAGATCTTTAGAAAAGGGCAGGAGCAAACTACATAGTAAAAACGAGAATTGTAGGAGCAATAAATACAGGGAAGAAATGAGGTTTCAAAGAAAGCAGGATGTAAATGTAGTGTTCGACTGAAAATTACTAGGTACATTATAAATGATGTATAATGTTTGCAACTGGGAGTGTGTCAGTATGGTTTGTGATGCAAAATGCTTGCAACTAGGATTGTGTCTGTGTGATTTGTTTTCATTTCTATAAATGTACAATTGCCTATGTCATAAGTGATGGTTTAAAAAAGATATTTCTTGTTTAAAAAAAAGGTAGGAATTGAATAATTGTTGCTTAGGTTGTATGGTATATAGCAATATATGTGAAGTATAATGCTTTTAAACATGAACTTGTTAATACAATTTGATTGCTGTTATATAACTGTAAATTTGCCTATGTCACAACTGATAATTCAGTAAAGGCGTAAAAAAAAAAAACCTACACACAAAAAAAAAGTCCAGAAGACTAGCATGTAGAAGGGAGTTGGGTGTGAGACTGGGTTGGTAGGTCAGGGGGGGGGGGGTCAGCTGAGGGCCTATAGAAATGGTCCAGATCGGGCCCCTAGTTGCAGAGGCCAGCCCTGGAAGCAACACTACATCCAGTAGAAGTGATGAGCTTCTCTAATGCAAGATTCTGTGGTAATGGTTCAGGCAATGGTGTGGTAAGGGAATTCAAAGTAGGATAACTCATTTTGCAGCATAAACTATAAAGAAAGGCCAGATCTAATTTTAGTAAGCAGCTTTCTTAACTGTATTTAAGTGCCAGTAGGTATATAACCACCATTACCTCTTGGTCCTAGGTTTGTGTGTCATCTGATCACCACTGTTAGTCATCCAGCAGGTAGAATAGCATACTTAAATTAAGTGATTATACCTGTGGTCTGTGATTCTAAGAACTACACAGCAGTAAGAGCACCTGTGTATGGGTCTATATTACATCGTTGAACTCACAGGAGTTCGAATGTTATAATACTGAACTCTGAAGTTCGAAACCCAGTAATTACAAAAACACAGAACAGCGATTTTTTTTTCCCACGGAAAAAAATCGCTGTTCTGTTAAAAATAAATAAAAACACTTGCACTTTAAACTTAAACTAAAGTGTGGGGCTTCGTCCCCCATACCCCCCAATGTGGGGGGCTGTGCCCCCCCCTACTTAAATATACCAACTCCAAGATTGCACCACAGTGGAGGAAATAGCAAAGCCCTGAAAACGGCCCACCATTTTTTTTCCCTTAGAAAAAAATCTGTGTGGAGCGGCTTCGCTATTTTTGTATTTCGGACATGTGGGTTCGATATTCCAACGTTCTGACTCCTGTGAGTTAGATGATGTAATGTAGACCCTGTGTGTCTGCCAGCTCACATGATACTGTGGCTGTGAACAGCAAGTTTATGACGCACTTTGTATCCACATACCTATGACTGCAACTCATTCTATATTTAACTGATGTTTTGTTCACTTTTCCTGGTTATGCCTGAAAAAGAGAGACCTTTCTTAAATCCAGTTTGACCAGTATGTAAAAAAATAATAAACTTGCTTATTTTTATTGTTTTAACTGTTGTAAATCTAAGTACACTTCCTTGTATAATGGACTTTGTAGGATGATTGTAGAGACCATAGGTCAGAGGTCAGTGTTATTATTTAAGTCATTTGCTACCAAACAGTATATTACTAACTGATGATGTTGATAACTTTATCTAGGTGACACAGACTGAAGCAGTGGGGAGTAAGCCATCACTGAAGTGCCAGATGATGACTGCAGCCCCTACTGACCAGCTTCGTATCCGGCAGCGGGATAAGAAGGTATTCATAAGAGAGTTCAACGTACATTACATCATTTTGTAGCAAAGACTGCAACTAAAGAATGTATGAGGAAATGGGCCAACAAGTGTGAAAAATGCTAGAATTACTGATCCTCAAATAGTGGAGGCAGCTGTTATCTGTGATGAAAAGCTGTTAAGTCATGTTGAAGCAGTGTGTGTAAACATGCAGGCATTAGACTATGATTAAAGAACTGCAACAGTTGTCTGTCTTCACTTTCACTGTTCAAACAGTTTGTTTGTGTCTTTCGGCTTTAGGGGGTTAGGGGTCGCCACAGCGGAACTCCAGTCCGCTAATGATTGATGATTTTTACGTCCCGAGTTACCAGCCCTGACACACAACCTTCACCAAAGGTACGCCCATTCACGCATATCTCCACGCAGAAGACGCTCTAGCTGAGAATCGAACCGGACAGCATCTTACTGTGAGGTGACAACATTCATAAAAATAATAACAACATCGTGGAACAGTTAAAGACATGTAGAGAATTACTGTGGCAGCAGTGTTAATTGAGCTGTTTCAGATTAAAAAATGCAGCTGACATTCTTCTAGGAGTCCAGTAGAGTAATATGTTTTTAAGTCCGTCATAAAAAGCTAAGCTGGCTCCCAGGGGCATCAGTATAATGCATCTTGCTTATGATGCTTTCCAGTAGCAAAGCAGACATTGCAACCTTTATTTTTATTTATTTATTTATTGCAGTTTGTTAACCAGGAAAGTCCTTTGGGCCTAAAAGAGCCCGTTTTCAGTGGAGGCCTGGGGAGAAAAGCTCCAGCAGAAAACTCCAGAGAAATATTATTTACAATATTCAGAGAAATATTATTTACAATATTCAGAAGTAGAATAACTCATGTACAGCATTTTAAGATGTTTACAATAATAACTAAATGATGTTTAAGTTGTACAATTCATATGCAAGTAGTACATCATATATGGAGACAATAGAAATATATACATCCAATGGCTGAGTCTGAGTAAAAAAGGTTATAGAGAGGTGTAAGGTTTCAGGAAGGGTGAGAGCAGGAGCATTCCCAGAGTGAAGAGAGATGAGAGTGGAGTAAGGTTTTAAAGGAAGGGAGGTTCAGATTCTGGGTAGTTCTAATGTGTGGGGGAAGTGAGTTCCATAATCTAGCCAGGGAGAAGGACAGTAGGAGTTGCCCTGGGGAACGTAAAGGCTTGTGAAGTTTAAGGAGATTTTGATTTGTTGGTCTTAGTGTTCTATGAGGTTGGCAGATTTTTAAGGTAGAGAAAGACAGTTAGAGGGTTTAAAGATGAGCTTATGTATTGTTATTAGTTGAATGAGAGTAGGTAGTTTGGGAGTTCTAACCCATTTAGGGCATGGAGGGAGTTACAGTGATGAGTGGAGGATTTAGATCCTGTGGCAAACTTGGAAATTTCATTATAGCATGCAGATAACTTTAATTTCAGGGTTGATTGGAGATTAGTAAGTAGTGGGGCTCCATAAAGAAGAGAGGGGATAAGGTAGGTGGTGGATAGTAGTTGTTTGGATGAAAGAGAAAGGTAGTGTCTGTGATGATAAAGCATTCCAAGCTTTTGATGAGTTTTTTAATATTAGTTTGAAGGTGGATGTTGAATTTTAGCTGGTCATCAAAAAGACGCCCGTTAGTTTTGCATGGAGAACTATTTCAATAGAGGTCTTGTTTTGACTGAGTATAGAGAATGATGTTTTGTTCATAACAGTGTGTCCAGATGGGGAGAAAATCATTATTTTGGACTTGGATGCATTAAGAGCTAAGTGGTTGTCTAGCATCCAGGATTCAGTGCAAGAGAAGGCCTCTTGAGTTACGTTCATTAATGTGGGGAGAGTTTTGGCAGAGCAGATGATGGTGGAGTCATCTGCGTATTGGACAAGTTTAGCATTTGGGATGTTTTGATAGGTCATTAATAAAAATGTTGAATAGTAAGGGACCCAATAGGGAGCCTTGAGGAACCCCTGTTGGAGTATGCAGGAAAGAAGTACAGTTCCACTTGACAGCTTGTTCCCTAGCTGATAGGTAGCAGGTGAACCAGTTGATGGAAGAGGAAAGGCTGAGATGGGAGAGCTTGGAAAGGAGGATCTTATGGGAGACAGTATCAAAAGCCTTAGATAAGTTGAGGAGGGTAGAAACTATGTTGCCAGAATCCCAGGCAGAGTTGATGATTTTGAGGAAGGAAAGGAGGGCAGTGGTGATGCTATGTCCTGGTCTAAACACATGTTGTGTTGGAGTCAGTAGTTGGTTGTCAAGCAGATAGGATAAAAGTTGCAGGTGGATACATTTTTCCATAATCTTAGAGATAGGGGAACAGGATAGCTATTGGACAAAAGTTGGAGATTGTAAAGTTGCTACCTCCTGTATGGAGGGGGATGATGAAGGTTTTTTCCAGAGGAGTGGTACATAGGACTCTTGGATGGAGCGATTAATTAGGATGGAAATGGGAAGAGCTATGCCATCGGCAGATAATTTGAGAAAGTTGGATGTAATGTTATCTGGGGCATTAGAACAAGGTTTTAGTTTTAGTAGGAGTTTTTTAATAGTATGGGTAGGAATGGATTTGAGAGTGAAAGGAGAGGGACTGAGAGTTACTAGAGGGTGAAGCTGTAGTTTTGGATGTGTTGGAGGAGATGTTATTAGGGAAAGAAGAGGTCAGTTTGGCAATAGAATCAATGAAAAAGGAGTTGAATTGGGTAGCTAGGACAAGGTCAGGAGAGTCTGGGTCAGGGCAGGGGTTGTCTTTCTTGCCTGGACACAGAATTGATGAGATGCTACTTCAGAATTTTTTGGGGTTGGTTTTATGGTTGTTTTGAAGTTTAAGATAGTAGGATTTATGGTCAGTAGCTATTTGTTTTTTTTACTTGATTTCGTAGTTGCTTATATTCGGTAAGGGAGTTGGGAGTTTTGAAATTTTTTAAATATTTTATCTTATAAGCAATATTTAATTGATTTTGCAAACTTTCTCTGATGTACTTCATGCATTTATTTAATTATATAGTTATTTATTTATTTATTTATTTCATAAATGTCTGATCATATATATATTTATCCATTCATCTGCTTACTTGTGGACTATTTTTATCCATATGGGTTTAATAATACACAATCACACATTCGTTAGTACTATTAACTGTGCTGCTCATTTTTAAATATAAAGCTCTCTTCTTAGAATATTTTAAATATAACTATAATAAATGTTTTAGATTTTTATAGCGCTACAATGTTAATCAAGTTTCTGAAAGAAATCATTGCATTTTATTTCATTTGAACTTGACCATCCACTTTGTAAAATATATACTGTGACTGAATCCACAAGTCTATATGCTCAATTAGTTAATTATTTTATTGGATATACTTAAGATGATTAAGTTTAATTAATTCAATGAATGTAGAGTATTTAAATGTGTGGCTAAACCACTAGTATTAGGATCTGAAGAAGCATACAAGGTGTATGTGAAAGCGCTTATCCGTTTGTTTGTGAAATAAAAGCCTTACGTTTTGGAAAATTTATTCTTACTGTTGGTTTGTCCTGAAACGACAGAGATTGACTTTTTCCGTGATTGCTCACCGGTCTTATTGGTTCCAGTTTTGAAATTTTGATAGTATTTCCAGGTTTTGTCTCGGAGATGTATAAGGATTTTTGTTTCTTTAGTTAGCCAGGGGACTGTTTTGGTTCTGATTCTTTTAGTTCTGCAGGGGGGGAAAAGTGGTTAAGTAAATCAGAGAAAAGTGTATTAAAGTGTGAGACTGCGGCGTCCAAGGGAAGGGACTTTAGAGGGATGTTCTTCGTGTTTCACTGTTGCAGTCATCACATTTGGGTTATCTGCTTGCAGGTAGCCCTCAGTCGGCCTGAGAACATCTTGGGTTTTGTGTCGGTTGCTGTCTCATCTTCCATGACGTCAGGTAGTCAGGGGTATAAAGCATGCAGCCGACGCCATTACATCGGTCTTCCTTGCCGTGCAGTGCCCGAAAAAAAAGCAATTCACAAGTGCCGGTTGTCCGACTCCTGAAATTTTCGTTTTCGAGTTTCAGATCCGAAGTCTTCAACAAAGCTAAGTACCCTGTTGGGGAAGCTTTTTCTTGCTCTAAATTGATGTCAGTAAAAGTTAACAAGTGCATTTCTTGTGGAAAGCAAATACCTCATAAAGATTTTAATTCGTAATGCATTCCTTGCTTAGACCCAGACCATGACGTCTCTTGCTGTCGGTTTTTTGCCTTATTTAAACCTCGAACTATTCGTCGTCGGTTCATTTTTGCATCTAAATATTTTGGTACTCTGTTCAATTATCCAGAAATGGTTTCGGTAAGCCACCCGACTACCAACATGCCAAAAAAATGCAAAGATAGACAGAGACAGGCCACATGGGTGCAAAGCTGCCAATGTTGCTTCCGTTAAGCTAGTCGCCAGTTCACTGGTACTCAGTGAGGCACTTTCACAGCCCCTGATACCCGCTACTTCAGATTCGCAGGCCTCTTCTGAGACCCATTTGGAGTTCGATATGCCGCGAGATGCTTCTTCGACTGTAGAACCTCCGGATGTCTCTACCTTGGATGGATCCAGAGCCGCTGTGCAGGCACTGGCTACTGAGGGTGTATTCAGGCCTACTGACTTGCATATTAAACCAGCGCCATCTTCTTCTTCTTTAAGGCCTAAA
Source organism: Protopterus annectens (assembly GCF_019279795.1). NCBI lineage: Eukaryota > Metazoa > Chordata > Ceratodontiformes > Protopteridae > Protopterus > Protopterus annectens. Next base: position 63,798,277 of record NC_056727.1, on the reverse strand, counting down.
TCTCGATCCACGACTAGAAAACCTATGCCAAGACCGCATGGTCAGGCTCCTATGCCTAAAAAACAAATGATAAGATTGGCTGAAGACCTTATTACTCTAATCAGGGGAAGCCACCCTTCTCCCTCTAAGAGACCTAGAACTGACTTTCCTTCTGATCAGGATTCTGAAATTTTTTTTTTTTTTCTGATGACCAAAAGTTGCCCTTATCTACCTATGAGGATTCTGATGCAGAAGACTCCATTCCCTCTGCTTCCCCTCCAGAGGATTTCTCTTTTGGTGAAACTTTGCATACTCTTAGGGAGCATTTCTGTTGGGAAAGCCAGGATTACTCGGACTCCAAAAAAGAGGCTTAGGGAATTCTTAATCCTATCTCATCACAGGGCTTTAGCTATCCCTCCTGTACTGGACATTGTAGATGATGCCTTTTTGGAATCTAGCCTGGCCCCAGACACTTTACCCCCAGCTCCCAGAAAACCTGACACGTATTACAGAGTACCTGACTCTCACAAGTTCCTCTTTAAGAATCCTACTGTGGATCCTGAGACCATTTCACAGGGACCCAAAGGCATTAAGGCTACTACTGTCAAATGATGTTGATTCCTGACTGTGCTGAAAATAATTTTAGGGATTTAATGCATTCTGCTGAACAAGTTGGAAAACATACTTTGCAATGTGGTTTTGATTCATTAGAGGCATCTTGCAGGGCTGCTGTCACTGGATCTGTACTTAGAAGGCATGCTTGGCTTAAGGAGCAAACTTTGCCAGATCATGTTAAAGCTAAATTACTGGATGCTCCCTTAAACCAAGACCGCCTGTTTGGCAACCAAGCAGAGGAAGTACTTAAAAAGATGGAGGGAAAAGTTAAATCTGTGCAAACTGTTAAAGATTTCCTGCAAGTACAGCCTCCCAGATTTAGTAGGCACTGGCCCTCTAAGAATTAGTCCTTTCCTGCCTCTTCCAGGCCTTCTTAGTTCAAACCCAGAACCAGCAGAACACCCAGGCCTCAGTCTCAAGGTACTCGCAGGCCTAAGCAGTGGGGGGACTCCCACTTCCAAAGCTGGAGGTAGTAAGACACCCCCCTATGGTAAACTGTCACAATGACTTATCTTTAAACCTTCTAAGCCCTGCTCAACTGACTGTTCCTTTAGGGGGAAAGATCGCCCTGCATGCAAAAAACCGGGAGCTCATTATCCAAGACAGATGGATTTTAAATATAGTTTCCCAAGGATACAGATTCCACTTCAAATCCTTATCAGCCCCAAACAGTTGGCCAGACCTACACCCAAATCAGTGGGCAGAGGCTCAAAAGCAGGTTCTCTCTCCTCTAAGCATCAAGGCTATTCAACCTATCCCAGAAGAAGAATTGGGGGGCAAGGTTTTTACTCAAGACTTTTCCTGGTTCCCAGAAAAGACAATTCCTGGCATCCTATCCTGGACCTGTCTATACTAAACGCCTTTTTGGTAATCCCAAAATTCAAAATGCTAACTCTTCATCAGCTGCTTCCCATGCTAGGCAAAAATGCCTGGTTGGCAACACTGGATTTAAAGGAAGCCTACCTGCATATCCCAATCAGGGAATCTTGCAGAAGATACCTATGCTTCAGAGCAGGTTACATGCACTATCAGTTCTCTGCACTGCCCTTTGGCTTATGTACTACGCCCAGGGTATTCACAAAGTGCCTAGCTCCAGTCATTGCATTTTGCAGGCAAGGAAATATTCAAATATATCCATACCTGGATGATTGTCTAATTCAGGCAGAAAGCCAGGACATACTATTAAATCATCTGGCATTTGTAAAGAAACTACTAAATTCTGTGGGGTACACTATAAATTAAAACTAATCACATCTAGTACCCTGCCAACAAATTGTATTCCTGGGAGCAAGCTTGAATACAACTTTCCAGATGGCCTAGCTCACGCCAGAGAAACAAGTTTATTTGACAGCCTACTTCAAAGTACTGGCCACAAAGACCCAGCTATCTGCAAAGAAAATACTGCAAGCCCTGGGGTTCATGGCCTCTTGCAATCTACTAATTCCATATGCAAGACTGCATATGAGGAAACTACAATGGTATCTAAAAAGCCTATGGTGTCAACATTCTCAGGACCTAGAATCAATGATTCCTATCATCCCTTGTCTAAAGACAGAGTTCCTTTGGTGGGCAGAGGCCTGTCACCACAAGGGACTGCCATTCACTCTACCCCCTGCCGCCCAAACCCTAACAACAGATGCATCAGACTATGCATGGGGGGCTCACTTGGCAGGGAAGTGCATTCAGGACAAATGGAACCCGAGTCAAATGCACCTGCATATGAATGAGAAAGAAATGTTAGCTGTATAGAATACTTCCACAGCCTTCAAGGACCACATTCTTCCAGGACAATTATTGGTAAAGACGGACAAAACCACTGTTATGTGGTACATAAACAAGCAAGGGGGAAAACACTCATACCCTCTCTGCAGACTAGCCATGGCTCTGTGGAACACAGCCTTGAGCTACCAAGTGCACCTATATGCTCAATTACTGCCAGGACAGCTAAATACACTGGCAGACGATCTAAGCAGAAATCTCATGGACCCACACAAGTGGAAACTGGAACCAAAGATATTCAACATTTTGAGAAACAAATGGGGGAGCCCAGAGATAGACCTGTTTGCCTCCCCTCAGAACTACCAATTGGACAAATTCTGCACAAGGACTCCCCACAGACAAGCTTAGAAAGTGGATGCCCTGTACTTCACCTGAAAAAGCCTATCAGTCTATGCCTTTCCCCCCTCTGCCTCTCCTTTCCAAAGTGCTACTAAAGATCAAACAGGACAAACCAAGGACAATACTGATTGCACCAGACTGGCCACGCCAACACTGGTACCCCCTCTTGCGCATTGTGTCACTGCTGGAACCATGGCACCTGCCTCAGACCCCTACCTTGCTGTCCCAGCAGGAGGGCCAGATTCTGCACCCATGGCTTCAAACCCTGCACCTTGCAGCCTGGCAAATTACCTGATCTCTCCGTTACCATCCCTCAGTAAGCAAGTGATGGATGTTATCCTGGAGGCAAGGAGGCCTAGTACTAGAAAATCCTATGCTGAAAAATGGAAAAGATTCTGTTCCTGAAGCCAAACTCAGGGGATGGGCACACACAGTGCCCAATTTACCGCACATTATTCAGTACTTAACTGAGATGCTTCACAAGGGCCTTTCCTTTTCTTCCTTCAAAATTCATGCCTCAGCCATTTCAGCACATTATAATACAGAGCCACCCCTCTTCTCTCATCCACTGCTGAAGCAGTTCCTCAGAGGGGCCAAAAACTTAAAACTTCCCAGGAGAGCCCCTACTCCAGCCTAGGACCTTAACTTTGTATTGGAAAAGCTCACTCTACTTCCCTTTGAGCCAGCTGCAAATGCAGAGTTGAAATCCCTTTCTTGGAAAACAGCCTTCCTTCTAGCCATTACTTCAGCAAGAATGGTTTCTGAATTACAGACCCTCATGGCAGTGGAGCCTTTCATCATCTTTCATGCAGACAGGTTATCCCTCAGGACCAATCCTTCCTTTAAGCCCAAGGTGGTATCCAGTGTGGCACTTAATCAGTCCATTCATTTGCCAGCCTTCTTTTCTAATCCACAGAACAAAGGGGAACGAATACTGCACTCCTTGGACGTGCACAGACAACTTAGATTTTATTTGGACAGGACTAAGCCTCTCAGGAAATCTGAACAGCTGCTGGTGGCATTTGCTGCAGGGGCAGAGGGGAAGGACATTTCAAAGCAAACCATTTCTAAGTGGACAGGCCATTGCATTCATTTTTGCCATAAGCACCATGGAAAACCTACCCCACAGGGATAAGACCTCATTCCACCAGGGCTGCATCTACCTCTACAGCCTTTCTCAGAGGTGTCCCTACCAGGGACATCCTAGAAGCTGCTACCTGCAGTTCTGTACATACCTTCATCAAGCATTACCACTTGCCAATTTTTTTCTAAATCCAGAGCTGGCTTTGCCATTCCAGTCTTGCAGGGACTTATAGCTGGTCCTAATGCTATCTAACTGCCTCCTCCCTTCATTAGCTTTGGGAATCTACCCAAATGTGATGACTGCAACAGTGAAACACAAAGAACATAGTACAGTTGTGTACACTTACCATAAATGTAGATGTTTGAGTGTACTCACTGTTGCAGTCCTGGTTACCCTGCCTCCACCCCCCCCCCTGACTTCTATTGACTATACCTCTATTCTTGTTTACTATGCTTAAAGCTTTCTGGTGTATTTGCTTTTTGTTGGAGGTGTAACCTTGTATATAATTGCTTCCCATTATGGGGGCACCTGACATCTGGGGCAAGAAAAACTGATGTAAAGCCATTGGCTGCATGCTTTATACCCCTGACTACCTGATATCATGGAAGATGAGGCAGCAACCGATGCAGGACCCAAGACTTTGATAATCAGGCCGACTGAGGGCTACCTGCAAGCAGATAACCCAAATGTGATGACTGCAACAGTGAATACACAAAACATCTACATTTATGCTAAGTGTACACAACTGTACTTTCCAGTTTGTGTGTTTTAAGGCAGTGGAGAAGGTTTGAGGGTTGAAATTTTGTAAGGTGCGGGTTGTAATATATTTGTGCTGTAGGAGGAGGGAAGAAAGGGAACGGTATGCAAAGGCAGGGAGATGGTCGCTAATAGAGTCAGGAAGAGTGCCAGTTTCAGAAATTCTGTTAGGATGGGAGACTAGTATCCAGTCGATTATGCTACCTGTGGTATTATCCTTATTTAGTCTAGTTTGGTCTAGTGGGAGCTTTGATTAGCTGTGTGAATTGATAGAGGTTAATACTTTCAGTGGGGGTTGATGAGTGAATGGATGACCAGTTAATATTGACATCACCTAGGATTATTGTTTCATTATTTATGTTGGTGGTAAACCAGGAGAGAATATCTTCCAGAATTGGGATATTATTGCCTGATGGTATGTACAGGGTTGCAATGCACAAACTTTTATTGTTGTTAATTTTTAGAAGGGCTAAGGTTAGCTCAGCAGTGGCAAATTGGGGTATGGGTTTAGTATAGGGTGTTACTGTTAAGGAGGAGGAGAAAAGTAGGGCTATTCCACCACCTTTTTTTGGAATCTGTCATTTCTTATGAGTTTATAGTTGGGAGGTGTTATTTCAGTGTCTTTTATATGGGCTTTAGCCAGGTTTCTGAGATAGAGAGAATGTCAGGTTTGTTGTGGAGCATCCAGGCATGAAAAATCAGGTATTTTGTTGCAAAGGCTTCTGGGATTAATTTTAGCAAAGAGTAGGGATTTGTAGGGAGGGGGTGAAAAATTTATGTTTGGTTTAGAGGAGAGGTTCTGAGATGGTCCTGGGTTAGGGTGTATATCACCACAGAGGAGGAGGAGGGAGATTAGAATAAAGTAAAGAAAGGTATTATAGGTTAGGTTTTTAGAGCCTGTGGAGTCTAGCTTGAAGGGTATGGGTAGAGGTCGACTGGGAGTGAGGAAGCATTTCCTTTTAAAGAGGAGAGATTCATTATGGTTGTAGAGATGAGAGATTAGGGCTATGATGGGGTATTCATTTTTGATGTATATTGATGTAGTGTGAAGGGGAGGAGAATAATGGAATTGGGGGAAATTAGTGAGGTAGAGTAGGTAGAAGAGAAGGAGAGACTGGCGTAAAGACAGAATATATGAAGGTTTTGTTTGCATGACAGATGTAGGTTAAATTAAATGAGGGGATATTTAGGAGCAGAAAGTAGGCAGAGGTGAAGGGGAAGATGCTAAAAGTGTGGTTTTGTAGAGTAAAATGTTATGGAGTGAAGGGATGTGTTTAGTAGTGGGAGTGGGAGGGGCTAGACGATAAGGAAAAGGTGTAGATGGTGATGAGTGAAGGGGAGGGGCAGATTCTGGGGCAGAACCTTAAAAGAATTTACCCCCTGGATTCTGTCAGGTAATGATTTCCAAATAGATGGATACTGTTTAGAAATATCTGCCAGATGACATCTGAGGAGGCAAGTTCTCACAAGGGCACACAGTACATCTTGCTGTTGCAAAGGCAAAACATGTTAAGCATGTTGGCTTGTGGTATTATGGTAAGCCCCAGTGAGCCAGGATCTGGTTGTTGTAAGTTAGTTTTTTTTAAAAAAAAAAGTCATATTGCTGCCCTGATCCCAGAAGGTCAGTAGTGACTTTTTTAATCTAAAAAAATCATGTACTGCAGTTGACCATTGTACACCTTCAGGTATGTGTACAAACAGTTAAATGGTGAAATTTGATTCATACTGATAGTGATTTCTATGAAAATTTTGCTTGGGAGAGAACTAATAATGTATGAGGAGATGCTAATTTACCAGTACTATGAATAATATGTAAACTATTTTTTTAGTATAATAGTAGTTACACTTTCTAATACTGTTGTTGTGATGCTGACCTATAAAAAAATTGAGTTTACAGCTTAGTGAGTGGGTTTTGTTGCTAGCTGTACTCCATGTCGATTAGTTTGACAGCTGATAAAAACATTAACTTTTGGAATCTGAATCTGCCTCACTCACCGTCTGTTGGTGGGAAATGTTGAAGAAGAAATTAAAGAAGATCTGAGAACCCTTCATCAAGTAAACATCTTTGAGTTAGTGTATGGTGCGTGAGAACCAGATTTGATATCTGACTTTAGAACAAACAGATGTTTCTTTTTCTTCATATATTTAGAGCTGTAGGATGCAGTATTTCTTGAAATGAATAAATAAATTGGAGGGTTTGGGGGTAATTGCATATTAAAAATGATCCCTTTTGTTGTGCCATTACGAAGTGGAGTGACAGAGTTGTTGCTTGTAAGGGCTAGAGTATATTGTTTCTGAACCTCAGGCATCTTGTATGCTTTGGGAGATGATTCAAGAAGCCAGACTACCTCAGAGAGAGTCAGACCAAGATCTTGGATAGCTGGGCATGTCCTTTTCTTGATTAGATTTCCTAAGGAGGCAGTTTTAAAGAGAAGGGGGTCTCTTGAGATGTGTCATAACACTCTGGAAAGGAGAAATAGATCCTTTCAGAAATGCAAATATTCCTAGGACAATTAATCATATATATTTGAATTATGGCACAAAAATTAACACAAGTAGCAAAGAAGAGAAGTAAACCCATTAATAATCTAGCACCTGTTAGCTAAGTATGAAAATTACAGTGTGGATAAAATAGGTTGAGATACAGCTGGACCAAGCAAGAATGGAAGAGCTCAACAAAGGGGTTGTTGCACTTCATCAAAGGTTTGTACAGAATTAGGAAAAAAAGCAGCAATTGGCAAATGAAAGTGGCCAAAATAAGTTTCAAAGCTTATGGAATACAGGGTTCACCCAGAAGAACACCTGATAAAGGTGAGTGAAACTGGACTTTTGCTATGCTGAGAGGTATTAGTGGTGATGTAAATCTAGGTTAAATAGATTGAAATGATTTAGATAAGCAGGTGTGGAAGTGTGAGTGGTATGGGCTGTGTTTCCACATATAGATCAGACAAATGAGGATGTGGTCAGGAGAGTAAGATAAGTCATGGTGCTGAGGATGCAGAAGCTAACATTAAAATCATGTTAGCTGTAACGTAAGCGTTAAAAAGAGCTTGCAGAAATCAGTGTCGGCAGTACCAGAAAGAAGGTAGGGAAAGTTGAGGCTCTTTTAGGACAAGCACATTGCAGTATGTGATGGTGTGGGTTTAGAGACCTTTCATGTCTTCAAGAAATGCATTCTACACTGCAACACTTCCCTCCCTGACTTAAGGCTAGGATACAGAATTCCTGTGTTGAGGAGAAACTGGATGATCCTCTTGGTCATGCAGCATCAACACCACTGCATACAGCATAAGTCCTGTTGTCCCATTGGACAACATTGCTACCGTACTGAATATTTCAGATTTCAACTCTCATAGTTACTGTAATTGAGCATCAGAGTGAGTCACGGGTTATTAACATTAGAATGAATAATTTTGCTGTTGTGTAATTATAGTTTTGATGATAATGGGACACTTGTGAACTAATACCTTTTGAGTATTATGGGCTAGTGTTTTATATGTTGAATGCAAAGATTACTTGCTATTCTTTGGTGGCAGAAAGCAAAAATGGCTAATGTCTTTTCTGAATCAGCTTCTGGGAAAGTAACTACATAATTTTACTAAGAGTTAGATTCCAAAACAGTGGAGTAGTGAGGTCTCATGGCCTCTGCTGTCCCACTCTAACTACTATAATCAGTAAGATCCAACTACCTCACGGATTTACCCAGTTTAGTATGTCACAGCACCTGCATTTTGAACAGAATGAGGACCCGCTATGCTCAGACAAGACAGTGTTTTTCAGTAATATGAGTTGTTAATGAAAATCATTACGTAGTCGTACCATAATGCCAACACTAGCCAAGGAATCAGTGAGGCCATTGAGTCTGGGTGAAGTTCTCTGGCTAATTAGCTCATCTGGATAATGGACTTGGCATTGCAAGCAGGAAGCCTGCCTGCGGTACCGGTGCCAACATTTGAGTGGAACTGCACATCCATGAAGCCAATTAGTGCCACAGCTCCATCTGTAAGGCAGATTGTTAAATACAGAAATGACAGCCAGCATAATTGTCATGTCTGCATTCACCACAGTCAAAAAGAGGGACTTGGATGTGTGGCCAGTAGCACACCAGATAATAAGATAATTTTTTAAAAACACACTAAAGTGAACTGTCCCCAGAAGAATTCAGGGAACAACTCACGCAACACATAACCACACATGTAGCATTCCCATGCATGCCGCCTTCCCATCTCCCAGACGTTCAGTACAGCTCCACCTGTATGCAGAATTAGGTACTGAAGGCAGTCCATTTTCCCATCTGGTACACCCTGAGGTATCTGGTTTCATGTACAAGTGGAGCTTCTGCCTCAGTGACAATTCCAGTAAGTTCAATGAGCTTTATCACTGAGTCAGCCTTAGGGTTGCACCATTCCCTCTTAACATATGCTGGGCGGGGACTATCAGTCTTATCTTTTGAACTCAGCCCTGGAGTAATATGTTGTCTGTTGTATTACTACATGTGAAAGATTTTGGAATATGACCTCAGAATTGGGTAACAAATGCAGCCATAGGAATTATTTGTAACCAGTTCCAAAAAATATAGACTAAAGGATAATAAAAGATTGTTCCAGTTAAAATATTGAGAGAGAAACCCACACTGTCTCACAAGCAATGTCCAGTTTGGCAAAGGGCGTTAAATGCCACAAAAGAAAGTTTTTCACTTTGTACATAAAGGTTTACCCAGTGATGCAGAAATGGGGCTTGTGTCTGCAACACTGGTGACCCAGGATCATCCACTGATCTTGGAGAGGGAGTAACAGTTGAGGGGGTGGGCTTTTTATCCAGTGGTCATCCTGCTTAACTTGGCAAGAGAGAGATGTTTCTATAGTGACTGTTCCCCTCGATGCATAAGACTAGGGAATATGTACCACTACAGATATGTTTTTGCATGTAAGAGTGGCAGGCAGCTATACTTGAGCATCATGTGCAGAGTCATATGTGAATGTACATCACATATTATTTTACATACCACCTCTTAAGGAAAACAATAAAATGAAAAATGCCTGTCAGTGGTGAGTGAGAGTGAACTGAAACAGTAAAACTTCCCTCTGCCTATGGTCCCAGGCTGGTAGCAGTGGTTCGGGGGGTTCATCAGTTAATGTAAGGGGAGATTCAGATCACTACTAGAGGCATCAGTGGCAGCAGATGGTTACTCTTCCAGTGGGGGACAAAAAAAAAAAAATAACATACAGAAAAGAATCATCAGGGAGGCCAGCTGTACAACAGATTTACTAGTCTGGCCTGTCAGGAAGCCGGATGGCCTGTGGTGATTGGCTCTGCACTTTGTACACTTGAATTGGTGTACTCCATAGATTTACCCAGTTGTGGCCAGTCTGGTGACAGTAATTTTTTTACCTGCACAGGACTTTGTTGATGGCTGCCCTACCTGCATTTAATACTCATTTATTCATATGGGTGGGAGCCAGGCATCTCCAAGCTAGTTGAGAGTCCTATGGCCTATTCTTTTCTGTGCGAGTAGCTGAATCAGTCCACGCATTCCCTTGCAATAACAATCGAATGGTAGGGAGTATGGTAGGGAATGTGCCAAGTTGTTGGCCCTGTAGAGAGTCCTACTCATCCACTCCCTCACAGTGGCTCTTTGAGCCCTGCTGCATGATGCTTGCTGCAGAAAACATGCCTCCATATTTTGACTTCTCAGCTCATGCACTTGCAGAGCATTAGAGAATGTTTCACAGGCTCAAACCTCACATGTACAACATCTAGTGTTCCTGTAGGTGCCACTCAAGTGGTGGCCTAGCAACACCTCTCTCTCTCCCAGGATTGGCAAGCTGACAGCAGAGATTCAGTGCCGTCCTCCCTTGCCTGCCTGTTCCAGCGCCTAAGACAGTAATCAAACTCAGGTCAAGGCTTTAGTCTTCTACTCCATAGTTCTGGGTATCTGTCTGCAGACTTAAGTGAGTAGAACAATTGACTTTGTTACAAGATATGCAGTACACCTGGACTTTCCGCCTGCAAAGATTTCACAACAGGCTGATGCCATTTCTGGAGAAATTGTTGGAATATCTAAGCACAGACTGTAGAAATGGCTCCCACCCAGATGAATAAATGACTTGTGTTAGTTTTAAGTTGCAGTTTGTAGTATGTTCATTTTGCCACAAAAATCCAGTGATGTGCTATAATGCATACACTATGCGTCCAAAAGTATCACATAAGGATTTTATTATATGTACTTGAGACTTGTAGTAGACATGGTTTAAGACCAGCCAGATGAAGTTCAGTTGATACAGACAGACATCTGTTATCTAGGCCAAATGATTTAGGGCAGTGAACAGCAGCTTTGGATTAGAGCGCAGCTGTCTGAGATATAGGTTCATAGGTTCATAGGTTCATACTAGGCTATCTGCCCAAGGGCATTTATAAGCCTAGCCCATAGTTATTTGGCTTTCGCCACCCCTTTAGTTTGAATAAAACTATGCCTATTATTTTGCTGTGCCTCTGTCAAGCAGTGACACTGAAGTAATCCCTGGGGTATATCTGCGATCCCCCATCCATTGGTCAAGATTCCTCTTGAACAAGGCCAGCGAGGTGCTCTGCCTCACATGTACCGGGATTTTGTTCCACAGCATAGGGAGTCTCTGGGTGATGAATCTGTCCCTCCAGCACGTTCTATTAATAACCGTGTCAAGGTTTAAGTCTCCCGCCCTTGTGGTTCTGAGGATCTAGATTTTTTGAGGTGAAGCATATTCATCACATCAGGGTTTGACATGGCCTTATATGTCAGGCACAGGTCACCTCTGAGCAAGCGGTATGAGACTGAATAGAGCTGGAGTTCTTTCAGTCGGGCAGCATAAGACATATTTTTGAGACCCTTTATCCTTTTGGTGAGGAACTTTTGGGGCCTTTCCAGCTGCTGCAGGTGTCGGGTCAGATACATTCCGAATGGGGCATTGTACTTAATCATAGGTCTAATGAGTGATGAGTACAGGGGGACGATGACCTCCCTTGATCTAGATGTGAATCCCTTCATGATCAGGTGGGCAATGTAGAAGGTTTTCCTAACCACTTTAGCAACATGAGTGTCAATCGATAGGCTACTGTCAACCTGGGTCCCCAGATCCCTGATGACTTCTTCTGTGCTCAGTGGATTGCCACCTATATGGTAGCTAGGGGTAACCTTGTTTTTCCCGAAGGGTATGACTATGCATTTCTTGGCATTTAACTTTAGGCCATGGCTCTGGCACCAGTTATCCGTTTCTGTGAGGCCCTTCTGAAGGATATCTGTGTCAGATGTGTTTTCGACTATGGCGCCCAGTTTGCAGTCATCTGCAAACTTTGTCAGCCATAACCCTCCTGTGTTTGCTTGTACTTCAGAAAAGTAGATGCCGAACAAGAGTGGACCCAGGACTGAGCCCTGTGGGACACCACTTGTGACAGGCTTTGAGTCTGACATGGCTCCAGCAACTCTGACCCTGTGGGTTCTGTCACTTAGCCAGTTTGCAACCCATCTTGTGATGTATGGGTTTACATTCAAGCTGATGAGTTTTTCGATGATACCTGAGTGGGGTATTGTGTCAAGGCCTTTGCCAGGTCAAGGTAGGCTGTATGGACTGCCTTTCCTCATCAATGGCCTTGGTGACTGTCTCGAAAAAGTCAACCAAGTTTAAAAGGCATGATCTGCCTTTGACAAAGCCAAACTGGGTTGGATCCAAAGTCTGCAAGTTCCCTATGTCTTTATTTATGAGTTCCATTATGATCCTCTCCATGGCTTTGCAGATAAGGCTTGTCAAGCTAATGGGACGGTAATTTCCAGGGTCGGTGGAGGCACCACCCTTGTGAAGTGGGACCACAGTCGCCGTGCGCCACTCCTTGGGTACGTATCCTGAGGTGAGGCTAAGATTAAACAGCTGTCCTAACTGTGGGTTTAATTCCTCATTGAGTTCGTGGAGCACACAGCCGGGGACACCATCCGGTCCCATGGATGCTGTGTTTTTTGCTTTGGAGAGAGCAGTTCTCACATGGGCGTTGGAGATGTTTGGGGAGCTACAATCCTCTGGTATAGATATCTCTCCTTTTGGGGGGGAGGGGGGGTAGAAGTTTGCACTGAACCTGTCAGCCAGTATGTTGGCAATGTGTGTAGGTTCAGTAATCTTCACATCATTTTGAACTAATTCTGAGCATATCTGGGAGTTTCCTCCTAGGTTTCTAACATAGCTAAAGAAGGCCTTATGATTGTCTTCAGAGTCCTTGGCGATTTTTCTCTCAAAATTTGCCTTGGATGATTTTATGAGAGCTCTTAGTTTTTTACTTATAATGATCAAAGGTGTCTTACCTTTCAAGGATTTTGCTCTATCTTGTAGTAGCTTCCTCCTTTTGTTGTAGAGCTTGTTTATGGCTGGGGTCCACCAGACTGGACGCTTGCCTTTGGTACAAAGAGTCTTAGTTTTGTTTGGGATTGCCTGATCCATGCAGTCCTGTAGGTGCTGGTAGAAGGCATTTGTAAGTGATTCAGCGGTTTGAGTAATGTTTACCACTGGCTCAGGGGCCTTAAAGGAGACCACACTAGTTTTTAGAAGTGTGAAGTCGGCTTTTGAGAAGTTTTTCACTGTGGTCTTTTTTATTTCAGGTGGGGGCGGGATGAGGACCTCCAGCGAGATTAGTCTATGATCTGATCTCACCAGTGAGGGGTATACTTCCGGTGTTGAACATTGTGGTCCCATGTTCGTGATGTTGAGATCAAGTATGTTTTCTCCTCTTGTGGGGATGGTGACTAGTTGTTCCATGGCATTTGAGTTTATGAACTCCAGGAACCTTTGGGCTAGAGTGTTTGGGCTTGAGTAGTGTTCCCAGTCTTTATTAGGGTAGTTGAAGTCACCTAGTATGATGGTGTTTGGAGATACATTTATCCCCTCCATTGTTTTCAGGAAGGCCATGTGAGGTTCCTGAGTTTGAGAGGGTGGCCTGTAACATGCTACAAATTGCAGAGCAGACTTGCCTATGGTTAATTGCACCTGGATGGTCTCCGATGCATCGTGCGTTGCCACCAACCTTGAGGTGTGGGTGTCCTTTATGACTATGGACACCCCCCCTCCTTTCTTGGTGTTGTCCGGATTTTGGGGCCGGAACGCATGATATGAGGTGAAACCTGCTAGTGCTGGGGTGCTCTCAGGAGCCTTGAACCAGGTTTCTGTCACAGCACAGACATCGATGTTCTCCATACTGAGAAGGGCCTCGAGTGCGTGCATCTTGAGATTGAGACTTCTGGCATTGAGCAGCATTACCCTTAGTTTTTTTACTTTTTTGTGTTCTAGGGTGGTAGGTTTAGAATTTGAGCCTTGCCTAAAAAAGGCACTATGGGGGTGGCAAGAACCTTTGCCAATATCCGGAAGTCTAGGGGTGACAGGTGCAAGCCGTCCCTTGCGAAGCAGCGTGGCTTGTCCAGCATGTCATCCCAGGCAAACAGACATTGGATCCCCTTTGAATTACACCAGAATTTAAGCCAATTATTAAAGCTGATCATCTTATCACTGTATTGTGGCATCATTCTAGGTGAAGGTAGGATACTGCTCAAGGTCAGGGTCATACCTGCCTGGGCTACATAATCAGAGAGCTCAAGGCAATTTACTGTAAGTAGAGTAAGTAATATAATGATGCTGTTAAACTGTGGCATGAATTTTATTCTGGACTTTGCCAAACTCACTTACTTAATGTAGTGTTTAGTATGGGGAAGCCTACCCTACAAGAAGATTGCATGAGGTCATATCAAAGAAGAACATTAAGCATTGTTAAATGTCACAGCCCTGAGGCTGCCAGATTTTTTTAAGCTGTTTCAAGTACGTTTGTAGAATAATACAAATTTTCACAATGCTTTGTTTACAAAGGATCATAGAGGGGCTCTCAGATAAATTGCTTTTTGTTCTAATAAGTAGGATTCAGTAACCATAAGAATGCCTTATTGAAAGCACTAGACTGTGAAAAGTCAGTGAAACTCTCATTGATTTGGGGAGATTATTCAACTGTCTGCAGAAATGATAAATATGGGAAAATTAAGATAAATTTATGTTGTCAAAGGTTAAGTGGGGCCATATTTGATATGTAAATATGAATCTGTACAATTCATACATGGTGAAGGAAGAAACCCATCTGCATGCTTCATGGAGAAAAGGGGAAAACATTCTTTCAGAACCAGCTAAAGGAAGAAATTCAAAGATGTGAAAGATGATAGATCTCATAAATCATGATATGTATTTTTTGAGATTAGATAGCTTCCTATAAGACAAGCATTGGTAAATGACAGTGGTCAGGTGTGAAGCACAGACATGTTCAACACATTTCTGCACAAGTGGCAGAATTAATGGCCCTAACTAAGGCTATTCTGGAAATCAGAAGAAATGTGTTAAACATCTTTTTATTGAAAGCTGGCACGCATTCAGTATTATGCACGATTATTTAGATGTTTGGAGGTGATTGCACTTTTGGTACTGCAGGGGAGCTATAAAACATCAAGATGTTGTACAGGTGCTAGAAAAGTGGTAGCTATTAAAGTTACGGTGCAGCAGAAGGGGTGGGGGTTGGCTAGAGCAAGCAGACTGAAATGCACACGGCTCTTAAAGATGGAACAGTGACATAACTTATAACATTTTTATCCACGATCTCCATGGATGTGCCTGTGATGGATGTAATGCATTCACACATAGTTATCATTTGAAATGTCAGGACCCAGTTTAGTGAGTCCTGTAATGCTGAAACTGAATGGTTGAAAAAAATGGACTTAACTATACTAAATACAATATGGCCATTTCTCGACATATTCCTTTTTGTCTGATGTATGGAGATCTTGGAGTTAATATCTATAAGCTCAGGTGGAGGAAGGGATTTGTCCTACAAAAAAGAAACTCCAAGGAGAAGAGAGATGCTAGATATTCACAGTCCTGCAGTTTGTGTTTTTTCAGCATATTGGGACTTGGCATTATGAGTGCCACCATTTCAATAGGGAGCACTGCTATTGATGACCGAGATGGTGGGGACTGGGAAAATGGAAAGAGCAGGGATATAACCTTTATCTAGAAGTCTGCATCATGGCAGTTAAGGTGCTTTGATGTATTAAGAAATACCTAACAGAGCAACTGAAAAGTGTACTCTGTCTTTTACATATTACCTCACTCAAATAGGTGGCCATGTTTACTGTTTGAGACTGATCAGCAGCTACTGATGCACAGATTCTTGCTGAGGAAACAATACCCAAATGGAGAGTTTGGAGGAGATGCCTTTGGATTAAAGGACAATTTTTTCCTGAAGAGTTATTAAACTCATATGTAGTTTTCTTGGGAGCAGTCCTCCATCCATTTTTAAAATCTCTTATCATGGTGAGGTCACAGTGGTAGCAAACTGAGCACGGTATACCAGGCTTTCATTTCTTTATCAGTGGACTCCAGATTATCGTGTAGTTTTTCCGGGAGGTAAGATGAGAGGTATAATACCTGAAGTGTGTCCTGGGTCTGTTCAGTAAACAGCCAGTGGGCTGTCATTGGTATACTTCCTGTGGGAGGTGTCTATCGCGTATAATACCTGAACCATGTCCTTGGTATGTTCAGTAAACAACCAGTGTGCTATCGTTGGTATACTTCCTGTGGGAGGTGTCCACAGTGCATCCTCAGATTATGCTAAAACCACCCCATCTAATTCCTTTCATTGTGGAGGAGCGGTAGCTTCACTCTAAGGCCATTAAGACATCCAAAGTGCACTCAGTGTGTTCTGAAGAATGAGCCCAGATTACTCTGCTGAGGAACCTTATTTCTTTGTCCTTTATCAATGTTCTTGACTTTTCATAGCTAACAAAGCTTATGATCAAAGGGGAGGATGACAACATAGACTGACTGGTAAACTGAGAGCTTTGTCTAATGATATTTTTCACCTCACCACTGCAGTCTAATACAGTGCCTGCAGTACTATCACCACTGCACCCAGATGTAAGTTAATCTTCCGATTTCCTCTACCTTGACTTACAGACAAAGCTTCTGCCAGCTTAAACACCTTCAGAAGAGGTAGCTGTTGTCTGCTCACCTGCAGACAGCAGTCACTGCTTTTCCAGGAGGGAATCATGACCTCTGATTTGGTGGTATGAATTGTAGTCTCAGGTTCTGTATACTCATCAGTAAATCTCCCCATTGTTTTCTGGATGGTACAGTCACTTAAGGCTCAGGACAACATAATCTCGATGTGTCAGTAGGAATTTGACAACCATATTATTCAAAATCATACTCAAAATGTATGTTAATGTCAACAGTTTTAGATATTTGTGTCCCCTCTCTGGATTTGAACAGAGAGCTTATTTCTAAACAAACAGGTACTGCTTTACAAACCCTGTTGTTAGACAGCTGATGTTATCAGAGCATTGCAGATTATGGCCATATTCCTAGGAATTTGAAGACTAACTCAGTGAGTCATAACCATCATTATCAGCCCCCTTTTTCCCATTTTTTTATTTTTTTTCTACATGGTGTTGGGGTACCATGTTAACTGTCACCAACTCACTTGATTCAGTGTCATACTCATGCCTGAATGTCCCAGATCTTCTTTCACACAATTCAGCCACCTCTTTGCTGGATGTACTCACTTCTTACTTTCTTCCTGTCTGTCCAAATCTTCCTCACCAGATTGTCTTCTGCTTTTCTGCACATGTCCAAACCACCATAATCCGTTCTCTTTTGATCTTTTCTGCAATTGGAGCTACTCTGGCTTCTACTCTTGTCCTCATTTCTTCGTCTGTTCCACAGTGTACATCCTACCACCCTTCTCAGGCACTTCATTTCCATCACCTCTAGCTTCTTCAACTGTTCTGCCTTTACTGCCCATGTTTCTGTACCATACAGTAGTACTGGTCGCACCACTGTCTTATACACCTTACTTTTCAGCTTCTTTGGCATTCTTCTGTCATAGACTACACCTGACATACTATGCCAATTGGCTACAGCCCATCTGATTCTAGCTTTGACCTCTTCATTCAGACTTCCCTTCTCCTCAACAACCCCTCCCAGATACATGAAGCCGTTTACCTGTTCCACTATCTTCCCTTCTATCTCTATTCTCAGCTTCTTCTGATTTCCCCAATTTGCTGCCATTACCACTCTTATCTGTGCTTAGTTTCATTCCATGTGCCTTCAGTTTTGCATTCCATTCTCCCATCCTTTGCTGAAGTTCTAGCTCAGAGTCTGCCTGTAATGCCACGTCGTCTGCATACAGCAACTTTGATCTGTCCCCTCCAACCTATTTGCTAATGTAGTCCATCACCAGTATGAACAGCAGTGGGCTCAGAGCTGAACCCTGGTGTATACTCACTCCCACTGGGAACCCCTTTGTGAGGCCGAACACTGTTCATACTCGAGTCATTGTATCCTTGTACATAGCCTTCCCTAATTCTACCACTTTATCTGGGACTTCAATACAGCCCAGATCAGCTTTCTTGGGAGCTTGTCGTATGCTTTCTCCAAGTATAGGAATGCCCAGTTGGACTCTCTCCTCATCTCTAGCTCCTTCTCAAGTGTCTGTCTCACTGCAAACATCTGGTCAATTGTGTTGCATCCTGATCTGAATCCGAACTGCTCATCTCCCATCTTATATTCGACTGCTCTGTGTATTCTTTTATCATTCACTCTCTCCAGAACTTTCATGCAGTGTGATAGGAGTTTGATGCCTCTGTACTCGGTCTGCTCCCAGTTGTACTGATGTATTGATAAAGGATATGTGTGCCATCTGTTGCAGCAAGTACATGTGGGAAGTTCTCCACTCCATGGGGTTGGATGGAAGGTGTATGTAGACATCCACCTTGTTGCACTTTGCTTCCAGTAATTTTGTCAGGATATGACTGGCAGCTGTTTGTGAAACTCCCACAGCATCCCCATGTGTCTGTGGAATGTCCCAGATGCAAGTACACCCAGGCTGTGACACACTTTGACTTCAAGAGGGATGGGATTTTAACGCAGGGTCTGCACAGACATGTGTGGGGTATAGATGTTGCAGATAGCCTGCACCAGTTGTCTGTCTAGACAGTATCTGTTGATTTTTTGCTGGTCTGACAACTGGTTTAGTTGCAGCCTTGCTCTGACTCTGGCTAGCTGTCTTCTAGGATGTGCAGCCAAAGCCTCATTTATGGCTTGCATTATTGCAGCCTTTTGCAGTATATTAACAGCAAGTTGCATTTTAAACATATGTTTTGATGTTTTGCTATGGATTTTGCCATAATCT